>NW_026848519.1:0-51358 GCF_030435595.1 Desarmillaria tabescens
CGTCGCCATCGTCCGTCGTCATTGTTCGTGTTCCGCACAAGCTATGGCGGGTTCAATCAAGACATGCGGCCATTATTCAATACTACCTCAACCATTCAAACAAGCGTGCAAGGTGCTTTCCCATTACTTCCAACACGGACGCTGTTTTCTTTTCAGGCCGGTCGGGCTGTCGCTTCTATAGCGAAAGACCTAGCTGGCTGCTTTTTCCCTTTTTATTCTGTACATACAGTCGCCTCCCCCATCGCCACTTTGCGCCCGTACTGGATTTTACGTCTCATACAAACAAACCATCATGTGCTATCACCACCATTCCCGTATCCATTGATATGATACGTACACATTCTTTTCACCCCGCTTTTCTTCTTTGGTTGTTGTGTTTTTTTTTAGTTTCGGCATCCCTGACATTTGTTGTCCTCTTATCCCCACCTCTCCGGTTCTGCACAGGATCACCGGGAGGGCGAGCGGAGAGAGAGGGCGCCGCGTCTGTGTTGATGGGAAGTCATGAGCAAAGAATCATCCATTAGTCGCAGCGACGGGCGAAAATGGGTAGCATCTTCGCCGTAGTGACCGTTACATTTACTCCCATTCACCCTGGCGCAAAGGTCGTGTCGATTCTATATTGGACGAGTGTCCCCCTGCTGATACATAGAGATATATACTTAACGAATGCATTCATGTCCTTGTATTAGTATTGGGTGATCAGTTGTTCCGTCAGGTATCAATGACGATGTTTAAAGATTAATTCCTCAGGGCATAAAACTACATATAAGAGTAATACTACAACACAGTCAACATAATCTGATATACAATGCCTACGTAGACGACTCCGTCTTTGTGTCGGGTACAGGTACTCCCTCGTTCCCCCAAGGCCAAAAAAGCATCCAAATTCACCCCCGGGTCTTGATCATTAGCGAAAAAGCCATAATCCAGGTTCTCCATACTGAACTGACCTTCGGGTATACCACTTGACGTCGCCATTTCATTACCAGTCTCAAGCTGCGATCCGGTAAGACTTGCCAGAAACGCACCCGGTGAGGGCGCGGTTGGACCGGCACTATCAACTTGTGGTATCCCCAAGCTGCTTGATTGCCCACTCTCCGGTTTTGAGCTAAGAGAAGAGAAAAATTCCTCTTCAGTAGCACCTCCGTTTGTAGCGAACGAGTTCAAGAAATGCTGTTCTTCCTGTTTGACACTCTCAGCCGCGAGCTCAGGGTTCGCGACTGCAGGTGAAAAAAGGCTGTCAACTGCCATCATTTGAGCTTGTTGTCACCAAATAGATCGCTCATGTCGACCTCCATATCGCCTAGGTCGAGTTCAATTGGCTTATCTGCCGAACTGCCAACGGAACTATCCATGTTCACGTTCACATTGCGTTCTGGAGTTTCTATGGTCAAGTCGATGGTGTTATTTGCAGACTCATGATTGGGAGGTGGAGGTGGAATGTCAGAGGTGAATGCAGCCATCAGCTCGACGGGATAGTCATGCGGGCGTGCGGACTTGGGTGCGAGGGTAACAGGAGAATGAAGGCCATTGGAGAGGAAAGCTGCCTCTTCTGCAGACATGCGAAGAGATGAGGAGGATAGGTCGAGTTTAAGTGGGAATGCAGGCCGTTGTAGCGACGAGATAGATATGGCTGATGGTCGGCGTCCTTGCATCATGGCCGACGTCGGTTGCGAGCTTGATGGCATGGCAGAGGGCAATGTAGAATTGGCGTCAGGTGGTGGTATCGGAAGAGTTAGTCGATTAGATGAAGTCGGCTCCTCTAAATGGGCTTGACTGGCTAAAGCTGCCTCCTCGGCTTCCTTTATACGCTGTTCCTCACGTCGGAGATCTCGTTCAAGGACAGCAATTGCTCGAAGCTAATGGAGCAGTCTTAGTTTGTTGCGCCAATAGTAACAAGCCGAAGGGACTTTCCAAGTGAGATTCCATAGCATCGCAGAGCTGATCGTAATTCTCGATTTCCCGGCCTAACGACGCGGATAGAGAACGCGGCGGATAAGGCGTGTACTTCCGAATTCCACTAAGTAGACGTGTCAATCGAGCTTAAAAGAAGAGAGCACGGCGACTTACAGCTTGCGGGGTATCAGCATAAAAAGCATATAATTGTCCCGTCTTTACCATAGCATTCTGTTTATTAACCTTAACTGAAGGAATGAGAACAATCAGGCGAATTGAGCTTACCCTGAAGCAACTCTTCAGCCCGTCCATCTCTTGCTCTAGTATACGCTTGGGACCGACTGGATCTGGAGGAGGCGGCATTGCCTTGAAGTCCTTGTCGATATGCGGAAGCAAAGGGACCATCTCTGGACGATGTCGACGCCTTACGACCTCCACGAGGTTTCGGGGCCATCCTAATTTATGATAGAGGGAGGTAAGGGCGCAGGCAAACAGAGACATACCAAACCCCGACACGTCCACTTTTTGGATACCGCCAGGTTCATCATACTGCGACCGACATGGGTTCCTTCTACCTCTCCATCCAGACGAAAAAGGAGGATGAAAGCGGGCTCAGCTCGTACTACAACAACAAAACTACCATTATCCAGGAGGCTCGCGTATTCAATGAATCTCCCATAAGCCCAAGAAAGTGCCGAGCACTGCTAACGCGGATAGTCTACCTCCTCTATGTCGGCGAGACGTTTGGAACGCAGGAGGCGACAACCCTGTTCTTTGGGACCACAAAGCTCTTCCAGCACAAAGATGTAAGCGGCGACTTGTTGCGCAGAACTCGGATATTCCCTGATTGTAATGACAGAGTGCACTGAGGCAAGCTGTCTATCTTGCTATCAAGGAGCTCGCGACGACTGCCGAGGATGTTATCATGGTCACCAGCAGTATTATGAAGGATATGCAGCCCAACTCAGAGGTTATTTACCGACCAAACGCTATTCGTGCACTCTGCCGCATCATAGATGTATGTCCTGTCTTGATTCGCGTGTATGCACGTCTCATTTCTTCTTCCCATAGCCTTCAATGGCTCAAGGAGTCGAGCGTTTCTTCAAAGCTGCCATCGTTGACCGAAACCCCTCAATATCCTCAGCTGCTCTCGTATCTTCGTATCACCTCTTTCCTCTCGCGAAGGACGTCGTTAAGCGCTGGGTTAATGAAGCCCAGGAGGCCGTCAATGCAAAGGCGTCTTCTTCTTTCTTCGGTGGTTCTTCTGGTGGCTATCTTGGTTTTGCAAATTCCTCTTCGCAGAACAGCGGACAACAAACCATTCATTCGACCAGCTATATTGCACAGTACCACGCGTTGGGCTTGCTGTATCTTATGCGACAGCAGGACCGTATGGCTATAACGAAAATGATACAGCAACTTGGGGGTGGAAAATCCGGAGCTGGTACAACATTGAAGAATCCTATGGCACTTTGTATGCTCATTCGTTATGCCGCGAAAGTCATGGAGGAAGATCCCAAGTGAGTTTTCCTTCATATATCTTTCTTGAATTTCTGTAAATGCGTCTTCAGTGTCCAGAAACAGATGCTCGATTTGATGGAGGGCTGGTTGCGTCATAAGAGTGACATGGTCAACTTCGAAGCTGCGAGGGCAATTTGTGAGACGCGAAATGTAACTCCAGCGCAACTTACAAAATCCATTACCGGTAAGAATTCATTGGATACATGACATATATCCAACTGTGACGTGTTTTCAAAGTCTTGCAGCTCTTTTTGTCTTCTCCCAAAGCGGTATTGAAGTTCGCTGCTACCCGAACTCTCGCCACACTAGCTTTGACGCACCCAGCAAGTGTTGGTGCCTGCAATGTCGACCTCGAAAGCCTCATCACAGACTCTAACAGGAGTGTCGCGACATATGCTATCACGACCTTACTTAAGGTAGGTTTTGACTATGCTTGAAGGACAGCTAACAAAAACGGTACTCAGACCGGCAACGAAGCCTCCGTCGATCGCCTTATCAAACAAATTACTGGTTTCATGTCCGAGATCAGTGATGAGTTCAAAGTAATCATCGTCGACGCTATCCGCTCTCTATGCGCCAAGTTCCCTACAAAGCACGCTTCCATGCTCGCCTTCCTTTCCGGTGTCCTACGGGATGAAGGTGGTTATGACTTCAAACGAGCTGTTGTTGAAGCTATTTTCGACATGATCAACCGCGTCTCCGAATGCAAGGAGCAAGCTCTGTCACATCTTTGTGAATTTATCGAAGACTGTGAATTCACAAAACTCTCCGTCCGCATTCTTCATCTCTTGGGTCTTGAGGGTCCAAAATCACCTCAACCTGCCAAATTTATCCGGTTTATCTATAATCGGGTTGTCCTGGAGAATGCTACTGTTCGAGCCGCCGCTGTCTCCAGTTTGGCGAAATTTGGTGTGAATTCATCTGATGCTGGCTTTCAACGTAGCATTGGCGTCCTTCTTAACCGGTAGTGTGCCCCTTTCCCCTATGATTTTTGTTCTAACTTCGTTGTCTTCAAGCTGTCTGGATGATGTTGACGATGAAGTTCGTGATCGTGCGGCACTCTATCTGAGGGTGTTCAAGGAGAAGTCCTTGGCACAGTCTTACGTTCAGGAAGGTTTGTTATTCTCGATGTTCAACCTGATACCAATCCTATATCTCATTTCACCTAAACAGAATCTGTCTTTTCTTTGGCAGCCTTGGAAACGAAGCTGGTGGCATATATCAAGGATCCTGAAGCTGCGGCACAGCCACTTGACGTGTCGTCAGTTCCTCGGATCAGCCGTGCACAAGCTGCTCAAGAAGCTGCTCGTATGGGTTTTCATTTTATGATGACAGCATCCATCTGATCCTTCCGAATAGGCCCTAGTACTTTGGACATTATCGGTGTTCCCACTACCCACAGACCTTCTGACACGCCACCTCCTCCCACAGCAGCAGAACAGCAATCCGCTTATCTTGAACAGCTATCAGAAGTTCCCGAATTCGCGTCCTATGGACCTGTGTTCAACAGTACTTCGAAACCTGCACAACTTACGGAAAGCGAAACCGAGTATCAGGTCACCTGCGTCAAGCACATCTTCAAGGAACATGTTGTATTCCAGGCGAGTTGCAATGAGGCTGTATGCATATACAACTAACGTAGCTTCTTTAGTTCAACGTTTCAAACACCCTCCCCGATACCGTTTTGGATCAAGTTTCGGTCATTAATGCAACCTCAGTCCGATGATACAGGACTAACGGAAGACTTCATAATTCCCGTACCCAGCTTGAGCGCATCGACATCGCCAAGCATAGTCTACGTTTCTTTCACTCGTGAATCCCCCGACGACTACGCGATAGGATCCTTTGCATGCACCCTTAAATTTATCAGCAAAGAAATGGATCCGTCAACTGGGGAGCCTGAGGATGAAGGTTACGAGGATGAATATCAACTGGAAGAAGTAGAACTTAGTGCTGGAGGGGATTACATTATTCCCAGCTACGCGACGTTTGGATCGGAGTGGGATAGGCTTCGGACAGGACCAAGTGTTACCGAGACATTTGCCTTGTCTGCAATGGATAGCATCAAAGGTGAGACCGCGCGTATTTTTGATACCGGTTCCTAACGGTAGCACCTTTAGCCGCTTGCGATTCAATTATCGAGATCCTCAACATGGAGCCGTTGGGCGGCACGGAGGTCCCCCAATCAACATCAGTGCATACGCTCCAGCTGTCTGGGCTGGTCACAGGCGGCGGTGGTAAAGTTTTAGTTCGTTGTCGAATGACTTTCTCCCGAGGTCAGGGTGTAACTCTAGAACTTGGAGTGAGGGCCGAGAAAGAAGAAGCATGCAACTTGGTCCTGTCCGCGGTTAGCGGCTGAAGCAATTCGTATTTAACATCTTTTCTCTTCAGGATCATTTTTGCTGTGAATAAAACTGGATTAGAGGCATGCGATTCGGATCTGTTGTGGACCCGGTTACAGAGCAGTATTGTACACACCAAAATCGGTACTCGGTGTCGGAGTAAGGCAGGTTGCCTTGATTAGAAATGTGTCTCATACATAATCGTAAGATAAAGAATGAATTCTGACCACCAACGACCTTATGTTCTGGTCCAGGGCTGTCACCACCATTAACCGTTGGACGTCGCGCAATGCCCTCTAACTATACCTTGAATAGCCCGTCTTTGCCGTCCGCAAAGGTCATTCATGTGGACACCAGAGGCGCAGTCATCCTGTCGGAAGAGTCGCCCGAGGTGAGAATTTGCTCTTGCCCCGGCGGTGCCCAGCTCACACGACTCGTACAGACGAGGGACAGCCGGGGAATATACCTTCCAAACCACATAGAGCCAGTGTCGCATATCGCGGTAGACGTGAGTCTCTGTTTAAATGGTTTCCCCAACGGAACTCACCGTCTTTCAGATTGGCGGTTCTCTCGCTAAAGTCGTGTACTTTACACGGTCCCCAGAGCCACCTTCGTCGCCTTCTATAGCTGCCACCCATGGGTCCAGTTCGCCCAGCAATATATCAACGCCACGATCCATCTCTCCGTCCAATGACGCCAACCCCTCCTCCTCTTCCCCGTCCGGTTCCTCCCATGTCAAGCTCAGCGGCGCTCTAACACCGCTCGTTCTCGATGCTCAAAACCACGGTCTCAGCGGTCTGTCCAGCTTGGACAGCAATGGTCTTCTCCGCGACTCCATGCTCCGGAGAACTTCCCAGCACTTCCCAGGCGGGTCCCTCAATTTCGAGCGGTTCGAGACGGACAACATCCACGAATGCGTGGCGTTCATTCAGGAGTTGATAGAGCGCTCAGCCAAGGTGAACGAGGTATCGATAGAGGACATGCGCAAGGGCGTGAAGATCATGGCTACCGGAGGCGGAGCGCACAAGTTCTACGAGCTATTCAAGGATCAGCTGTGCGTCGAGGTGCGACGAGAGGATGAGATGGAGTGTCTTATTGAAGGGCTGAAGTTTATCACCCTCATTCCAGACGAGGTGTACTATTTTTCAGACGAGCTCATCCAGAGCGTGTCCCACTCTGTACCGGTCAAAAATGGCGCCAACGGAGTCTTTGAGCGGCCCAGTCCCAATCCTCCGACATATTCTGTAACATTCGAGTCACATCCAACACCGCAGCTGCCGTGCCTCCTGGTGAACATTGGTTCTGGAGTGTCGATTATCAAGGTGGACGAGGACGGCAAGTTTGAACGTGTCAGCGGTACCAGTCTGGGTGGTGGAACATTGTGGGGACTGCTCAGTCTGCTGACACCAGCGACGACATTCGATGGTATGTTTCTCCGTCAATATGCCCGGGATGATCTGACTTGGGTGATTATAGAGATGCTCAAGTTCTCGGAGAATGGCGATAATTCCTCAGTGGATATGCTGGTCGGCGATATCTACGGACAGGATTATTCCAAACTTGGCTTGAAGTCGACAATGATTGCCAGTTCCTTTGGCAAAGTGTTCAAGAAGGGCGGCGAGAAGGGTAAATTCACCCCCGAGGATATTAGTAAAAGCCTGCTTTACGGTGTTTCGAATAACATTGGACAAATTGCGTAGGTGGCCGTACCTTGCGCACATTTATCTGATAGCTTAAAAAGATTTGCAGGTACATGAATGCCGAAAAGTACAATCTGGAGAGAATTTACTTTGGTGGATGCTTTATTCGAGGTAGGTGGATGTGCTTCTTTGTTACTCCCGCTGATTCCACGCGTAGGGCATGCTGCTACAATAACGACTTTGTCTTATGCGATCCGGTTCTGGAGCAAGGGCACGAAACGTGCCTTATTCCTACGTCACGAAGGATTCTTGTGGGTATTTCAGGGACATTTATGTATCGCGGTTCTGACCCATTTTCAGGGGAGCCATAGGAGCGTGGCTAAAGAACATGACTCCGGAAGATGCCTAAGGAAGGGAAGGGAAAGAAAAGATACCTGTGGAATTTGCATATTTAAACAGTTACCCTACATTATCAGCTGATGGCAATGATAGACCACTAATTACGCCGAAGGCTCGTGTCCGACAAGTTAGCGCTCATGACTGAAACAGCACCAAGTATGCTACCTCGTGTCTGGCATGTAAATCCTGATGGAAAAAGTAGCGGCGTTAGCAGATGGATACGCTGTCGACCGGAAAAACGGTGAGTGAGAGGCCGAGGGATGTCCCGGATTTTATCAAATGAGAAATCGAGTCTGAGGAGGGACGATAGAGGCCACCCGTCGGTCAGCAGAAATGACAGAATCTAATTATTGCTGTAAAGTAGCTCGATATGGTAAAAGCATCGTGGGAGCAATCCGAGGCAAGCGAACAAAGTGGGATTATCGTCTGATGCAGCTGCCAGCGAACGCTACATACATAAATATACGACTAGTACCATATCCACTGAGGATGCTCAAGACGATGCAGAGTGCCAGCCAGCGGCGGATGCAAAGAGAAAAAGAGAAAAAAAAAGTTTTGCACGGAAGAGTAATGATGGTGTACTGCATATCATAACTCAATATGGTTTGTCATAACACGGCTCTTTCTTAAACCTTGCTCTTTGTTGCTTTCCACTTCCTGTCCCTTCTGCGATGCCTCCCTCCACTGTCGACCGTCCAAAGAAACCTCGCAACCGCCATTCGCCTGAGCAGCTCGCTGCACTCAACGAGTTGTACGAAAGGGACGAACATCCTGCCCTCGAAGTTCGCACTTCTTTGGCGGAGCAGCTGGGAATGTCTGTCTTTCTTTCATTTTCTTTCTTCAGCAGTCACCCATCGTCTTTTCAGGGAGACAAAGACTGTCAACTCTTGGTTTCAGAACAAACGGGCCAGCACAAAGAAACGAACCGTTGCCCAGCGCAGCCTTCCCTACGACAGCCCCCGTATAAATCCCCAGCTCACCTCCAATCCGTCCTCTGCTTCCACTACTCCCCGTCCTTCAGAACTGGGCGACTACCAGGACGACGATTATCTCCTTGGTGCATTCAACTTTCTTTATCACTGTTTCACACATCTGACCCCAAATCACACAGAGCCTCCTCATTTCAATTCAGAGAACGACAGCATGCCCAGGCGTCTCAGACTGCGCCCAACTCCCGACCAGGCCGATGAACTCAAAAGGGTATACAGTGTCAATCCCCATCCTACCACTGAACAGAGACAGATCCTAGCCGAGCGCACTGGCATGTGAGTCCCTTTCATTTTTTGACGATCGTGATGATTTAGCTGATTTCCATTTTAGGCGCTACCAGAGCGTTACCAACTGGTTCCAAAATCAACGCAGTCTTGCTAAAAAACGAAAAGAGGATGACCTAGAGGCGCCTATGCAGGCCGAGTATCCTTCAGAGACCCGGTCCTATTCTGCATTTCCTCCCGCCAACAGGCATCCTTCATTGGCTCTTCCCCCGGCTAACAACCATCCTTCGCTAGCCCTTTCTCGAGGTCGACGTTCCCCCAGTGCACAGTCATCGACACAAGATGATTCTCCTCCCAGTCTAAGGCGCTCCTCTTCAAGGCGGAGTGCGACTCCTTACAGCATGAGCTCCCGTCTTCGGAGGGCCCGCCCCGAACCGCACCAATTGGAGGCCCTCAAAGGCTTGTTTGACAAGAACCCCACCCCAACAATCGAAGAACGCTCCGTTCTTGCTCACGAAATCGGAATGTGAGCCACTCCCCATCTGATCCCCAAGCATTGACAAACCCTTTTTCCCAGGGACCTCGGTAAAGTGACCAACTGGTTCCGAAACTTGCGTCAGACATCTCGGAGACGTGCAAAGAAGAGTGGAAGCGGTGACGACGACGATGACTATGGGTTCCCTTATTCTTCGCAACTGCACTCCGCTTCAGCGTCACGCTATGGGTCTCCTTCGTCCTCATCTGATGATGCGATGGACTATGATGAGGAGCCTCATCCTACTGTCGCTCATTCTGACGACATTGGCAGCGACGAGGAGATCCAGGAAGCCGTTACTCCTTCGCCATCACCGTCGCCTCCTCCTCGTACGATGCCGTCACCCTCTCGACAGCCTTTTGCTGTGCCCCTTGATGCTCTGATCAACTACGTCGAACTCGAACGTGCTACCATGAAATTCACTAGCGGTATTAAGGCGGAAGATGCCTTCCTCCTACTCAGCTTCCAGCAACAATATGTGCATTAACATTGTACGTCATCCCTCATCTGCTGCTACCACTATGTTATATTGACCCTCTATGTCCCTTTAGACACTCACTCTGCATTGTTTATCCAATTAAAAACGACTTTTCGTCGGGACCTCGTATGGTGGCTTGCGACACCGTCTCCGTTATTGTATTGTTCTGTCTTAATTCTCGTTAACGTTTTGCATCTCATATGTCATCATCTGTCCCAATAACCCCCTACTCTGTTGCGCTCGTCGTGTGATATTGATATTATTGTCCCCTCCATCCTGTGTTATACTCACCGATATGTAGCCCCGTTACTCTCTATCTCTCGTTCGTGCTAGTCCCTCGATGGTGGTTAGGTGCTGGACGATAAAATGTTATTCTAATATTTGATACCCCCATTTAGTTGGAAATAGTAAAAGTGAATTTTCGTGCCTGGACCGCAGCCCATATCAGTGACGCTCCTGTTCTGCGCCAGCGACCTTTTGGAGTTTACGGTGTTATGTTGGAACATTTACCTAGTCTTATCAGACCTGGGGCCTTGGATATTTTTGGTACACATACTTATCTCTTCTCTTCTGGCAAGTCGGCTGATCTCTTTTCGGCATCTGTTGGGAGCCTCGAGGCGGCGATGCATCATTGTTTTTTACTCATTAACATTGATCGCGGCCTTGGATCTGGAGTCGGTTAACATTGCCTTGGTTCATCTGTTTCCCGTCGTTTTCGTCGATACCGGGCCAACGGGGAGAAGGAAATTCCTTCTCGTGTTGAGATCATGCCGGAAATTACTATCAGCTTCCCGGGTCATGCATCATGCATCGTGCATTCATACCGACAGCAGTGTGAACATTTCGTATCTTGGTCGTGTCACATGTAGGGCTTTTATAAATAACCTTCGCGGCTTCGATGCTACAAACTTGAAATAATCACACAGTTCGCTTCTCTTTGTTGTCTAACGAGTCATGTCGACTCATGCTAGTAGATGCGCGTGGAACTACGACTTCTGTGTATATTTTGTATAATTCGAAGGCTGTTTCTTGAAGAAGTCCAACCTATGGTCACGTCGTGTACTGATCGCCTGAATTACAAGACGAGAAAAGGTTGGAACAAATAGTACATGTGACAGGCTTCCAAGGACTCCGCTAGCCTGCTAGTATCGACCAATGATGCCTGGTTATCACAAGGTGGGCCTGTATCGCACGGCAACTAAACAAGTGCCCTTCTAAAGAATGACGATCGGCACTTGCTTGCAACTTCGAATTCTAAAAGTCTTTGCCGAGCCCCCGAGGCTATTGGAAGTGGTGCCTCAGCCCTCGGGGTTTCAACCAATGCAAGAAGTAGCCGAAGCGGGCATGCATGACAGAGAAGGCTCTAGTTGGTAGGTAATAATATCGGAGTCGTCGATGATATATACAGGAGGAACCCAGTAACAGCGCGAAAGGCGGGAGGAATACAAATATGATACAAGTTTCGGGATGAATGAGAAGACGAAGATGATCCAGTGAAGTATTAATTGAAGGTGATGTGGAGTAAAGATGCGTTGCAAAGATGTTCGTGGGGAGCGAGAAGAAAGATAGAACCGTACATGTAAACTGAGAGCATACCAGCCATCACATGATTCTGAATGCACCTGGTCGTGAATAAAAACAAAGAATCGCGAGAATGAATGTCACAAACGCAACGGGAATGGCAAAGAGGGCGCTAAGCGCATCGCTGATGTTTACCATGGTAGGACGAAGGATAGAAGATTGGCGGGTGAAGGCCTGTTTCCGTTGGGAGCAGTGAAACGACCGTGAAACACTGGGAGGGGGGGAGACGCCATCAACGGGATCTTCAAGAACGCTGTGATGATGCAAAGACAGGCCGAGGTCTCTGTCCACCCGATTCAGCGTGACTCCGGTCAACCACCACGATTCGCACTCCGTCTCAGGAACGACGACAACAGTTTTGTCGTGCAATAGTGGAAGAAAGTGTCGGTAATGTGGGTTTCTCATGACAACCTTGCATCCAAAATTCTCCAGCACGACGGACACGGCCTCCCAGATCACGTCTTGTGATTTGTTAGATGATGTCGGGCGACCGCGGAGGAGACGAAGCGATTTCCGAGAGAGATAGTATTCGAGCCAATGAACGCGATCAACGAAACGTTTGGGGTTGATGGTAGTGGTGGGAAGATGGCGAATACGAGGCGTCACGATGTCAGCGCACGAACAGGCTCCCGAAAACTGCTCCCATTCCCATATATCTTTCCCGTACACATCCTGGTTATACGCAATGCAATCTGCACATAGAAGGACGCGCAGCGAGGATTCGTAGCGCTTCAGCGCAGAAGTTGAGCGGTCCATTAGTTCGGTGGTGACCGCGAGAAGGAGGTGAGAACGTATTAGAAGCAGGATTTCGGTGGGCATCGCGAGAAGTGATGAGCAGGACGACGGCAAAGACGACGGGGAGGTGATAATTGAGTCCAGGGTGCGTATCTCGTCTGAAAGATAGGCAAGGGAAGCGTGCATCAAGGTCGACCGGGAGGTGACGACCGATGGCTTGGACATGGTACCGTCGTGGAAAAGAGGGCAAAAAGGCCGAACATTTCCGTTCACTACGAGCCGTATTTATTTGAGTCAGCTCGCCTTCGGAAAGAAAAGAAAAGGCTGTACCTAACGATTGCCTTTCTGGGGACACTGACATGACGTGAAGTTTCTGCGGCCTAGGCGACGATTATTGAAAAGAATCTGATCCTTCTGGCAACCGCCGCTGCAGCGTCATTCTTCACCCAGCGACTGCTGGTAGTGCAGCGTCCAGGGGTCAATATTTCCCTCTGGCAGTAGGCATGAACAGCGCCGTCGCAAGACCTGACCAGGGTGTCGCTAGACGTAAAATTTCTTCAAGTTGTCCCCATCACCACACGGATAATTGCGTAGTAAAAGGTAACCTTAAATGCGGCTGGGAGAAAGGAAGACCGCAGTACTTGGGTCAGAAGAGAAGACCGTGGCAGGGAGCAGCGGAGAACAGCAGAACTAGAAAACTGCGTCAGAGAAGAGAAATCGCAGTTTGCAATCTCCGAACTGGATCTGCCTCCTCTCTGCACACCCACGTGTTGAACTTGAACAAGTAAAGCTACATTCGAGAAAGCCGATAAACGCACCACCAAATTATTATGTCCTACTAGTCCAAGCTCTGTTCGACATTGAATGAATTCACGGCACGTCCAGTCCGACGAAATCTCGCACCTACTATTACTTGCTTAGGAGCTTTGCTCGCCTCCGTCTCGACGCTAACGAAACCAGCAAGTACTTAATCCGTCAGACGATTATTCAATCCGCAGACTACGGCCACCGTCCCACATTGAGAATTCTTCGGACGAATTTCAACAATATATAAACCCACCACCTGGCCTCGTGTTATCGCTTCGCTCCTCGCTGTCCTCGTCAAGACTGGCCTCGCGTTTCCCGTTCGTCCATTGGTTCTGAGGTCACCGCCAGCTCATCTGAACATTCTATGGAACACTCACTCGATAGTACGTGATACGGGCATTATCCTTTCCGGGGCTGGAGTACAATACTTGCAGTGCACGTCTGTTAAGAATATTCTGAACCATGAGTCTAAGAATCCATCTCAGCGCTCAGCTCCAAATTCACTGTACATGATCAGCCTTGAGCGCTAAGCCTACCGTTTGCGTCTTGACTTCCCGGATGTGACTGATATATCTGCTGTTGGCTACTGATCTCTTGGCCTTTCCAAAGACTGCTATCCGCTGATGTGATCCCGTGCTTACTTTACACTCTTTGATCCGATAATATAACATCTATTATCGATGGTATGAACTTGGAACAGCTTCGACTTGTAAAACTGACATCGCTGTGGCTCTAAGTTATGGAGGCTATGCCTGTGTAACGCATGTGTACGTATTCGGATTACATCTCCCGGTCATGCTTCCCGCTGTGCGTTACAATAAGCCTGATGAAACCGAAATAACATCCTTGAACACGTACATAACATCCGATACAACATCCTCCACTGAAGTCCACACATACTTCTGACGGACGGCTAGTTGCCATGGAGGCTAGTCCTTTCATCAGGTCCAGACATTCCCACTCTTGTATATTGTATACACTTACTCGTTGATTTCGTGTTGAATTTGAGACAATTACTTGTGAATCCGAGTGAAGGTCTACCACGAGTGTGAACCTGGTTTCTTTCTGAACGTTCTCCACACACATGAAAGGACTGAAGCTCTATTAAAACGTTTACAACGGATATTTACCCACTTTGTCGTGCTCATCTCGCCGTCGAACCTTGGTATTCCAATGTTATTCATAGTTGGAAAACAGTCTATACAAAGCAGAAACACAGAGTGACAGTCAAACAATTACAGGAACATAGAATTATCCGCTAATGCTGGTTTACCTTCCCGAGTTCGATTAATCAAGATCATCCCATCCACCGGGTACGTGATTTCCACCTCGACTTGAGCTGCTGTTGCGTTGGTCTGGAGGCGCTGATGATGATGATGAGTTACCGCCTGTAGATGAGCGGTCAAAACGCATGGACGACCCAAACAGTGACTGGAAAATTCCAGAGGGATCGCCTCCCGGTGACCGCGATCGAGAAGGAGTCCTGCGGTTGTTGCCGCTGGCCTGACTAGGGCCGGGTTGTGGACTATAGTGCTCAGGTTGTGCGATCAGCTGATGTCTGTATGAAGTGAGCCTCTTGGGTATCTCGGGTGCACATGGTCACTTACCTGCATACGGGACAAGTTCCACTGGATTTTAGCCAAGGTAATATGCATGGTTCATGGAAAGGGTGACTGCATGGCAGAGTCACAACAACTTGCTCCCCAGGATCTTCAGTCTCGAGGGAGAACTGCTCTTTGCATACAGCGCAGTCTTTACGGAGAGTAGGAGCTTTTTGCGTTAGGTTAGTTTAGCTATGACATCAGAGCCTTGATGTGAACGTACATCCTATTTCTAAAACTTCCCTAGGGAGTTTCTCCATTATTTGGTCAGTGGCAGGAACAGGATGATGCGCGTTGCTTTCCATTAGTTGCGTGATAATTTGATCCAATGCTATGCAAAAATTTCAGAGGATATATATTCCAACTGGCCGACAAGCTTACCTTCTTGATTGAAGACATAGTCACCCATCCGGCCATTTTCTGCACCAAACCCACGCGCAAACATCTCGTTCAAAGACCCCGTTGGACCGCCAAGAAGGGCCATTAGATACTGAGCCATGAGCGAGCCATTGATGCTGGGATCGTGACGATCTACACCAGAATCTCTATGAAACCTACTTTCGCTCGTGTCAGCTCAAACACATTTTATACAAGTTACGCACTCTGACATGGTTGGTGGTCTGCCTCCCAGTGTATTACCTCCCCCAAACGTGTATGTTCTTATACCATTATCATTTCTTACCGAAAAAGTTACACTCGGAGCCTGACAGATGTTTAAAATATGATGACATGCAATCTTGCGATGCGACTCACGGAGCCAGTTTCAGAACGGCCACCAAAGGAGCCTCGATGCTCCCTTTCAAAGTTTCTTGAGGGCGAGATGCCGAATAGGTTTTGAAGAGCAGCTGTATCAAGTTGAGGCATCGTGTACAGCAGTCGAGATAACATGAACGGACGAATATAAACATCTGAGTCCAAATCTCCAGTATCCAAAGGATGCCCAAAGTCTCGTGGGTCATCCGATGGATTGTCCATCTACGAAATACATTACATTTGTGCTTGTTCAAATGGGGTATCGGGTGGGTCAATCAATACCTTTTCGACAAATGAGCTATGACATGAAGCACACGCTGGTTCCGGAATCTTGTATCCATCAATAAGAGCAGTTGAAGAGAGCACTCCACCTCTCACCATTAAAGGCCGTGACTCCGCGCCGCACTGTGCGTTGATTACTGAGTCCCAACAACAACTAACACGATGACTGGACGTACTTCGTGGCAGTACCAAAGAGGCTCACGTTGTGACATTATGAGCAGGGATATCGAATTGCAAGGTCGTCCTTGCTGTCGATTGGTAGGAATGAAGGAGTCAGCAGTACTGACGATGGTAGGAGTTCAAGCCGGAATATTGACGCCACGGTCTTGATTAAGTAGTATGTAATGTCACACATGATGTCACGCGTCTGGGTCGGTCTTAATCGGGCCGTTGCTTTTCTTCTTCTTTCCACCATCTTCTATTCAACCAAAGATGGGCTCGGGGTAAGTACACGTATTTATGTTTTTCTTTTCTTGGGATGATTCTCTAGTTCCCTATTATACGAACGCTTTCTTGCGTATGAGATCATACACTGGGTTAACTGATCGTTACTCTTTTTTCCTCGTTGCAATGCGGCAAGGTGGCGAGGCTAACCATATCTCCTACAGGTCGACGTTTTTCTGGGAGACGCTGTCGTCAGCAGTCGTTGTATACGCAGTTGCCTATGATGTTGGGTCAAGACTACGTTTTCCCAAAGGCGTTAGGAAAGTATACCGGTGCTTCGTGGCCCCGTTCAAAAATTTTCTGACCTTGGCGGATCTGGTGGATCCCATCGGGGAGCCTGCTATACCATCTGTTCCACTGTCCCGTGCTCTGTCTACTCTTGCGTGTCTTCAAGCTTTTGGCTGGCTGGGCTGTCTTGTATATGCCCTAGTCCTCAACGATCCTTCACTTTCCTCAACGTCTCTCTTAGCCGCGTTTTCTTGGGTAAGCCTTCTCTATTATCGATAGCTGGGGACCTCACCCCGTTTTCAGTGTTATATTTTATGCAGAACTGCTGTCTTGCTCCCTGTTACACCGCCTTATCTTTCGGTCCTCTACGCCTTTCTTCAGGCTTTCACGTCACTCGCAAGGCTCAGCGTGGAAATCACGAAGGCTTATGATGGTAGAGTAGTAGTGCTTAATTCATTCTGCTTGATTACAGCAAGCCTTTTTGTGTATATTGCGGGCACTCTGCCTGTGCAGCGAGTGCGTCCTGCACTGAATATTGCCCAATGCAAAGATGTACGCTTCTTGAATTGGTATTGGGATCCTTTTTAAAAGCGCGACGTCAGATACCATCTATATCGCTGTCCATGCCCGAAGATGATGTGACACTATGGAGTTGGTTCACGTTTTCATTCATTGAACCAATCTTCAGCCTTGCCAATGCTCGGACCCTGAACGAAAGTGATGTATGGAGTTTATCGCCTTATTTCCGGCATAAGAATCTCTTCAATAAATACCTTGAATACAATAAACGGTACAGTCACCGTCAGTGCATCCTGTACCATCATCGATATTCTGATCCTGCAGATATCCTAATCACTCCTTGATCCGATTTTTGGTTGTGTCTAATTCTCTTGACCTGATCCTGGATGTTGTCCTGGAATTGTGGAGTGCTATTGTTGGTAAGTGAAGTTGTCATACCTGTTGACTGATAGAGCCTAAGTTACCTAGGTTTCCTTCCGGCATATGCTCTTCAGGAAATCCTGTCGGCCTTAGCGAAAGACAGTCCGGAGTCAAGGCAAGATGCATATTACTGGGCTACCGTTACTTTTCTAGCGCATCTTTCCTTCGCCCAGCTGGACCTGTTCCAAGGCTGGCATACTAGAAGGTGCTATGAACGGACTCGTGGACAACTATTCTGTGCTTTGCATTACAAATCACTGAGAAGACAGAACGTTGAAGGTCAAGTGAAGCACGAAGGCTCCGAGAAAGAAGACGGTGCACATCTTGGTAAAATAGTCAATTTAATGCAGTAAGCTTCCAAATTCGATTCGTACGATCCGAGACCTTAATTTGTTATCAGAGGCGACGCGTATGCTGTATCTCAAAGATTTTGGGAATTCTCTAGGATAATCACATCGCCAATTCGTTTAGTCATTGCGCTCGTGTTCCTTTACAAGTATGCTCCTTTGTTTGGCAAATAAAATCAGACTCAAACGGAAAGATCAGTGTCATGGGATGGGCAGCGCTTTCAGGCGTGGTCGTTGTTCTCGTCGCATACGTGTTTAACTATCCGCTCGCTACTTATAACATATCGGTAATAGCCTTGAAGTATTCTTGTCCAGTTCTCCTTATCTAACGATCTTCCCTCAGATCACCAGAGCATCTTGGAAGACAAAAGACGCCAGGATGGGTATCGTAAACGAGCTTCTGCAGAATATAAGATTCTTGAAGTTCTACGGATGGGGTAGGATACAGTTCTTCTGGGGGACATTATTGCTTATCTTCTGTTGCAGAGTACTATTGGTCATCAAAGACGGAACAGGCGCGCGAAACGGAGCTCAAATGGCGTGTTAAAGAGAATATTGTGGCCACCTTGATTTCTTTCATTTGGTCTGTCGCCTTGCATTTTCACCTCGTCACTGTCCTTACATTGTATGCGGGTAATAGGACATGGATGCCCTCGGCAACTGCGCTGACGACCTTCCTTTGCTATACCTTAATAGCAGGTCAACGTCTGACAGTTTCGAAGGCATTCACTGCCATTGCACTTTTTTCACAGCTTCAGGGGCCCATGACTTCACTACCGGGCCAGATTTTTGCCATACTTCACGGTAAACAGAGCTTATACTTTCCTATTCGCGGACTAATAGACGAGCAGCTTATGTGTCCATGCAGCGCATTGAAAAGTTCTTGGAGGAGGAGGAGGTACCTGAATGGGCATCAACCTTGTCTGGCTCTTCTCCTGAAAACGCCGGACATGTCGGATTCTCGGAAGCTATGTTCGAGTGGGGAGCTGCTCCAAAGATGCCCACATCCTTATCTCAGTTTCAACTGGGACCACTGAATGTGATTTTTCCGGCCGCCAAACTGACGGTAATAAGCGGTCCAACAGGAAGTGGTAAAAGCGCGGTGCTATCTGCTCTGCTAGGAGGTCAGTTCTCATGATACTAATTTGTCACCACCCCGTTATTCATCTGTAGTTTGTTTCAGAGATGCACTGCTTGTCTGGCAAAGTGTTCTTGGACAAGCATTTCCATCAAGTAGCTTACTGCGCCCAGAATCCATGTAGGTTTTACTCTTCATAGACTCAAAACAAACGACGCTATGAACGGTTTCTCAGGGCTAGAACATGCTACTATTCGCGATAATATCGTATTTGGGTCATCTTTTGGCTACAACGAAGAAAGATACAACACTGTTGTGGAGGCCTGTGCATTGGTTAAAGACCTGGATGTCCTCGAGGCTGGTGACATGACTGGTACATCGTGTCACTTTATCATGATGGGTTACCCCTTCACCTTTTCACAGAAATCGGAGAGAAAGGGATAACGCTCAGTGGAGGCCAAAGAGCGAGAATAGCCCTCGCTCGAGCTATGTATTCTGAAGCCAAGGTCTGCATTGTCTTTATGTACGGTCTGCCACTTATAATATTTTCTCGTCTTTAGTTCATTCTCCTTGACGATCCGTAAGTCTTTTCTCATTTATGATCCGGTGAAGCTTAATGACCTCTTCGCAGGCTTGCAGCAGTGGATATGCACACCGCGCAGCATCTCGTACAAAATTGCTTATCCGGAAACCTTGCGATGGGTCGCACGATCATTCTAGTGACACATCATATCGGTCTTTGCCTTCCGATCACTTCCCATATCATAGAGCTATCCCACGGCAAAGTCCTCCATCAGGGATCTGTACAGGAGCTCGAAGATCGAGGTATTCTGCACAAAGTTATCGATATGGAGGACCAGCCATTTACCTCTGATGAGAATTTGGAACCATCTGTGACAACAGCCGTGAACGAAGCGGACGAAATCAATAACGATACTGAGCCGCATAAAATTCAGCACAAGTCCGGAAACGGGAAGCTCATCCAAGCGGAAGCTCGAGCCGAGGGCCGTGTCTCTTTGAGAACATATCTGACATACATCCGAGCAGCAGGCATTATTTCTTGGATACTAACGTTTTCTCTCATGCTCCTGATTCGCTCCATTAACATTGGCAATCAGGTTTTCCTCTCTGCGTGGGGAGAGGCGTACGAAGAACACACCACCTTAATCGCATTCATAACACACGTAGTAAACTCTAGCGTGAAATATCCTTGGAACGGATTCCCTTCTCCAGATACCAATGTAAAGCCTTGGCTCATGGTCTACTTCTATATTTCGATGGCTGGAGCATTTTCCGTCGTCTCCTACATCTCCCTGGGTTACTATGCGAGCTTGCAAGCCTCCCGTTCTCTCTTCTTATCGCTACTCCGCCGAATCACTCGCGCTCCGTCACGCTTCTTCGATACTACGCCCATAGGCCGGATATTGAATCGATTCACAAGCGATATCAACACTATCGACGGGGCTTTGCAGAATTCCGCGAGGCAATGCCTCTCAGGGATCCTCGATTTTGTGGCATCGTTCTTGGTAGTCCTTGTGGTCGTCCCAACCTTTGCGCCATTTGCGTTGTTTATCGCTTGGTTGTATATTCGCTTAGCACCGTCGTATATTAGGGCGTCGCGTGATCTCAGGAGATTGGAGTCAGTGTCGCTCTCGCCCGCTTTCGCAGGTTTCGATGAACTTCTGAGAGGAATAGTCCACGTCAGAGCGTTTGGGATGGAGCAAAGGTATCAGAATGCATTTTACGCCAAGGTTAGGCAATTATGTATAGCATCCTGAAATTTTATGCTGACCATTTCTGATCGTAGGTTGACAGATTTCAAACCTTTGACCACGTATATGTGGGTAACTTTGAGAAGTCCTGATATTTCATTCTCATTCTTTCTGATAGTGGCTAGTAAATGGGTGGCTCAGATGGAGATACGACTGTATGCACCTGCCATCAACGCCCGTTTAGAAGCTCATTCCCGCTCTAGGTCTCGGATCTGTTGTTGTTTTCGCCACGACCGTCTTCGCGTTACGAATGGGAGTGCGAAGTGGAGCTGCCGCCATTGTCATAGTCCAAGCTGGCATCTTTGCCGAAGCCAGTCGACAGCTCGTCAGGTAAGCCGGCCATGTTCATCGTGAGTTCCGAAGTACTGACCCTCCGTAGAGTTGCGGCACAGCTAGAATTAGACTTTAATAGCGTGGAACGTGTTGTCGAGTACCTCGACCTTCCGCAAGAGGCCCCTGCTATCATAGAGAAGTCGAGACCCCCGGCGTACTGGCCCTCAAACTCTGGAGCACTTGTTGTCGAGGATCTTGTCGTCAAGTACGCGCCAGACCTGCCCGCAGTATTGAAGAGTCTTTCTTTCACTATTAATCCGTCGGAGAAGATTGGCGTGGTATGTCTTTTCCCTGTTTGGTAAGGTCTTCGGGTAGCTAATGACGGTATCAGGTTGGGAGAACAGGGTCTGGTGAGCGGCGCATTTGTATGGGCCGATCTAAGTCTTATAATACATTCAGGAAAGTCTACGTTGGCACTTTCGCTTCTGCGTATGGTCGAGCCGGCCGGTGGGAAAATATTGTACGTTACTTGACTCTGGAAGAGGGTTCTATGATCTGACGCTCTTTTTAGTATAGACGGTATTGATATCTCAACGATTGGTCTTGAGGATCTGAGGACCCGTATTGTAAGCTTAGTTTATATGCAACCCTAATACTCATCCTCAGCCTTCTGCTTAGACCATCGTCAGCCAGGACGTCTCGCTTTTCTCTGGCACATTGCGCAGCAATCTGGATCCTCTAAATCAGAATACTTTCCAGGAATGTATGGAAGTCGTAGAAAGATGTCATATGATGGACGTTTTTCACCACACCACGACCGACTTCCTCGATATGCCCATCAGCCAAGGATCCTTGAGCGGAGGTGAAAGGCAGCTCGTGGCATTGGCTCGGGCGATGTTGAGGCGGACAAATATCATTATTATGGACGAGGCAACGTCTCAGATTGACTCGCATCTAGACGATCAGGTCTGTCCACCTTGCAAGAGCGAGCTTGAAACGCAGAGACTGATAGACACGCTTTTACAGATCCAGCGAACGATTCGCGAAGAGCTTTCTAGCGCTATCGTCATAACTATCGCTCACCGGCTGAAAACAATCATAGACTATGATCGTATCCTTGTTCTAGACCAAGGTGAGATTGTTGAATTTGGGAGACCGAAGGAACTGTTGCAGCGGGTCGGGGGTGTGTTTAGAGAGATGTGCAAGAGAAGTCCGGACTGGCATACGTTGGTCAAACTGGTAGAATGATTCAGGCGTTCGTTTTCTAATTGTTTTGTAACCCCAAAGATGTACATGAATGGACAATTGTAGGTCCATACAGACGTATTTCAACAAACACGTGATATTTTGAGCATAAGAATCGCGAAATCTGAAGTTGGGGTAAGCCCGTTACTTCCTTTGACAGTCGCGACAACAAGCCCGCCTTGGAGCAAAATCTTCAAAAGGCTTCGATGCTCCTCCAGATATTTCTAACATATTTGCTGGTTCTTCAAGTCATCGCATCCCCGACGGCCAACTATACGATCTCTTCTCGAGATTTCGGTTTCCCTTTTCTCGTTCCAACTGCAGAATCCTCAACTTCTAGGACGCCCGCTGAGACGAATACCGAAGCGCGAGCGAGTACTCTTCCTATCGTTTCTTCCACGTCTACGACAGAAGGCCAGAAGCCATCGACAACAACGGCGTCTACACATACACACGAGAACGGCGACAAGTCATCTTCATCATCCTCATCCTCATCCTCATCGTTATCCCAACCTATCGAACAAATCCAGTCGTCAGCCAGTACAACAAGCACTAGTCACGAGGGCGAGGTCAGCAGCACCGGCCTGCCGCCTACGCATATAGGCACTACCAAAGAATCTAAGCCGCAGTCGGCGGACTCGTCTACTAACGGCGGAAGACAATGGAAGATTGTTGGAATCACCGTTCTCTGTATCACTGTCGCCGTCGCCGCCATCTTTCTGCTTATGTCCTTTGACTCTTGGTGGGGATTTGTACGGTCGGTCTTCACAAGGAGGAAGAAAGGCAGCGACATGGAAGATTTGCAGCCAGACTGGGAAAAGCAGACATGGGAGTACGGTTCTGCGAGACAAGACGGTCCAATATTCCCAGGAGAAAGGGAGAAAGAAGACGGATTAGCATTTGCTGCTCCTACGGTACCGCCTGCAGCCTACTCGCAACCTGAGGACCGCCATCCCCTCGAACCCTTGTTTCGAAGACCGAGCACGCGACCATTCCCTGACTTCAAAACACCTTCCTATTGAACATCCTGAATCCAACACTCAATTATGTATTCCGTCGCCATGTATCATGTAGCTCACTCTATACAGCATTTATTGTTGAGAAGCGCGCTGAGGTGGAGGAATTCGTGCTTCCAGCCAGTCTGATACTAGAAGACCTACACCGGCAAAGGCGACAAAGCCCAGCGACAGACGAAGACGCGTACTGGCCGGGAGATCTAGAAGGATGTTAGGTGAGTTCACGAGACAGAGCTGGGGCGCACTAAGATATGACTGCAGCAGCGTCCGGCTACCCTGTACTGCTGCTGGCTTGCTCTTCGGCTTTGAGGCCTTTTTAGCCATGAACAAGGTAAACAAATATAATCTCAGTTTGTGTTGGTTTGTCGGAAGCTTTACTCGGCCCCATCTTCATCATGTTCACCGGCCTCGTACGCTTCGCTGGCCACCATCCTGCTTTCTTTCTAACCATCATGTAGATCGAACACCTTGGGACAGTTTCCGACATTGTGGTCGATGCTGGCGGATGCACTCTCGTAGTCTCCGACTCTGCACCAATTCTGGTTGACTGCAACATTGGCGACTCCATTGCTGTCAACGGTGCCTGTTTAACAGTTACAGAATTTGACAAGACGGCATCTGGAGGATACTTCAAGGTCTGGCTGGCAAATGAGACATTGGAGCGAACTGATCTAGGTGAATCTGGGCTTGTTTTATTTGGTGCTACCCTGCGGTTGTTGACTTGGTGGGGCACAGGTGAACGCCGTGTCGGTGATCAGCTCAACCTAGAGCGTGCAATGGCGCCTCATGTGAGATTCGGTGGTCATTTTGTACAGGTGCGATCTATACGTAATTTGCTTGGAGTGCTATTTGACACGGCTCTAGGGCCATGTCGACACCACAGCGACTGTCATTGACCGCTCAGCTGATGGTGACTCGCTACGTCTCTCTTTTGAGCTCCCCAAGCCCTCGGAATCTCGGCCGTCTTTGCTTCCATACTTGATTCCAAAGGGCTACGTTACCATTGACGGAACTTCGCTGACGTTAACGGACGTAAATGACACCAAGAGGACGTTCGGTGTCATGCTCATCCAGCACACTCAGGAGAAGATTACCCTTAGCAAGAAGAAGATTGGGGCCAAGGTAAATATTGAGGTGGACATGGTTGGGAAATATATCGAGAAGAGTGTCTCTGCCGCTCTCGCTGGGAAGGGAGGGCAGCTACGGCCTCTGATCGAGAAAGTCGTAGCAGACGTGTTGGCAAAGAAGGGTATCAATTAGTAGAAATATGTTGTATGAATATTTATGCAAAGCAAAATATTACAGGCCAAGAGGAGAGTAAATATTGTTGACAGCGGAAATTACCGTTTCCATAATTGTGCATACCAAGCATTTCTGCATTTCACCACCATCGCGCCCTAATTCCTCCTAGACGCCGTCGCCGTCAATTTCATGGATGGTGAAGCAAAGAGAAAGGCACGTCTGTCATCGTCAACGGCGTTCTCCAGGACTTATCCTGTCCTAGGTCACAGTAAAGCTTTACAATGGCAGCAACGATCCATCAACGAACTCGAGATTTGCCAATACAACCCGCTCGGCCTCACCTCTCAGAAGCCAGTCGTCAGCGTCCCCAAGACCTCCATTGCGCCCCAAGGCCAAGGTGACCAGCTCAGCGACTCCCAATTCGCTTGTGCGCAAGCCCAAGATCATCAGTACCGTTTCGAATGGGTTCAGTACGCCTTCTAGAGTGGGCTCCCCGGCAGCAATACGGCCAACTCCAAGCAATAGCTCACTCGGACAGCCAAAAGCAAGGGCTACAGTTGTCAGAACAAACCTTCGACCTCTGGAATCCAGCTCAACGCCAAGTACACCCAACATTCCCTACCAATCGTCTACCAAGCCCTCGTCGGTGTCTAGCGGGGGCAGTCCACACAGACGTTCCGCATCGGCAATCTCATTTACGCAAAACGGATCCACTCTAAGTCTTCCACTGACACAAACTCCTTACGGCTCGCCTTCATCAGACACGTTCACTGACACCGACGCGATACGCGGCGACGGCGCGCCAAGGATAAAGTCCAAGATCACCAGGCTAGCGAAACCGCACGATTTGCTCTCGCCATCACCGCCTCAGCCCGTATCGCGTCCCGCTAATGGCCGGAATCGTACCCCGTCAATATCCTCAGGTGTCTCTCTGAGTTCAACAAACACGTCTTCAACTACCCCGGACTATTCATTATACCCAATAACGACGGCAGTACCAGCTGCCAACCCCTACCGTTACGGCTCTGTTCGTGTTCCATCATCCACACCCAATCACCACCACTACCAACCGTTCGCTCCTAGAGACGACTCGCAGATTAATTACGGCACGACAACTTTTAATGCAAAGGTCGATCCTACGACAATACCTCTACCACCACAATCGCCTCCCACATCTGCAGTATCATTTTCTTCACGATCTTCAGTCTCCCGGTCTTCCCGCGCTGATTCTGCCGATAGTCAGCATAGCGCATCCACCAAGCAGAATGGCGCCGATCTGCGTGGTGGAATTGAAGCCCTGATGCAGTTTGGCGCCGCTGGAGATGATGATTCCGATGGCGATAGTTATGACGAGGAGACGGACCTCGAGCATCAGGCGGAGCGGAAAGTCAGGGCCGAGGCCAAGTCTAATAGGAAGGTACGCGCCTCAGATCGGTTCTTGGTTTGTCCACTGACGTTTGCGGGGCAGATTGAGGATTTGGAAATCAGCAACAGGTCCTTGCTCGCTATCAATGTTACGCTGGAAGCTACGAAGCATAGACAGGCCAAGGAAATACGCGATTTGAAGAGAAAACTTCGCGAGTCGAGGTTGATTCTTCCGCCTCAGGCTTTTAAGCAGGTGATGGACAAGGATGATACCGAGGAAGACGAAGATGAAGGAGAGGACGGTGAAGAAGTCCCAGGGGATGAAACCTACCTGCACGTTAAATTGTTGCTGGACAATCTGTTACAGGCGGCCAAACAAGCCCTGGAGACGAAGCCTTCGGATTTTGAGACCAGGGGTGGTGCAAAAGTGTTGAGCGCAGAAGAAGTGGAGAATTGGCGAGATCATGAAGCTGACCCCCCAGGAGATGACGAAACCAAGACTGGTGCCAATACGCCTGTGTCGCCAAGTCGCGCAAATGCGTCCATTGACGATGATTCTGAGACGTTTGATTCTGAGGATGAGGTTGAGGCTCTGACGATGCCTTCTCCTTCCAGCCCTCCGCCGCCCGTTATAGTTACTCGTTCGCCTTGAAGAGTTACAGTGTGCCTCCTCCGATTTCCCTGCACTGATAGCATCTTTACTTACGACACCCCAGTAGACGTTTTCGTGTTATTGATTTGCATGTTATGACCCATCTACCTTGTACAGTTTTCAGGCAACGCTCAAGTGACATGTAGAATTATTCCACGGCCTTCTTTAAATTTTAATGAGGCATTGTGATTGAGCGAAGGACTTAAATTCCTGACACGTGCTTTGTAATGAGTGCATATGCTACTTAAGCCTATTCTAGTACAGTCTATTCCACTATGGTACGATAACGTGGGTATGTGTTGGGTAGTAGAGTTGTAAAAGACGCAATTGGGTTTCCTTCAGTCCTCCGTCATCCTCTGAGCTCGTTTAGCCAGCTGTTAAAAATCTCATTAGTACACTGTACGAAACGATTAGGAAGAGGACATACAGCCGCCGCTAAATCCATTTGCCCTCCTAGTCCAGCTGGAGCCTTGGATACACCACCCGAACGTACAGGAGGAGGGGCACCAACGTTCGGTCTAGAAGCCACCGGAATCGGCGGTTTTCCGGGTATTTTCGGAGCAGGTTTTGATGCTACAACGGGGGGTTTGGGTTTGGCGGCAACAGGCGGAGGAGCTCTACCAGCCAACGCGCTTGAAGGCCTAGAATTTCCAGGAGAGTCATCCGGTGTCGAGGCCGAAGTCGATGCTTGTTTCTTCCAAGGAGTTGCCGACCCGTTTGACGCCGCCATTCCGGGAAAGACAGAAACAGGCTTAGCTGAGGCGTTCGCTGTTACTGAATGCAATGGAACCTTGGCTGTTGGGACAGGTGCTTGCTTTGCGACAGGAGTAGAGGGTGGTGCCCGGGCTCGTGGAGGAGGGGGTGGTGCAGGTGCCGCCTTGGGTGGCTCTAATTCAAGGTAATTGTATGGCGCCCAGCCTTCAACGCCGTCCTTCTTCACTAACCACCATCCATTATCGTCCTTCTCGACTAGTTCAACGAGGTCGTCTTTCTTCAGCGACATTTCACCCTCTTGTCCTTCGAATGCAAATTTTGCACGATACATGGGCACTGATGGGACAGCAGGTGGAGGCGGAGGAGGCGGGGGAGGTGCGGGAGGCGGCCTTGAGCCATTCGATGGTGCCACGCTGGCGGGAGCGGGCTTCGGCTTCGGCTTTGGTGTTGGTGTGGATGCAGCAGCAGAAATAGGGGAAACAGCATGGGTGCCTACCTTTCCGGGCAAAGCTCGGGCAGTAGGCTTCGATCTATTGCCGCTAGGCTTCTAAAAAGAAATGTCGATGGTCGGGGAGAAAAAGATTTAGGTAGCACTTACGGATGGACCTCCCGCCTTTAAAAGCTTACCCTGAGTGATGGGTCGAACGACTCCTGCCTTTCGCTTGGCTGGAGGTCGCGACAGACTACCTGCAGGTTCACCAGAGGGCACGCGTACAGTATGACTTTTGTATACGTCGTCCCTCTTGATAGTCTCGTCTCGAACCACAGTAATCTGTGCTCGTTGCTCTTTCTTCTTCGCATAATCAATTCTAAAATGACATGAGGTGTCCGTATACACACTTGACATGAAAAAAACTCACGTAGGTCCAATGTTCAGAGTGATACTGCCGTGTGTCAATTGCATTAGGTTGGCCGCAAGCTCCGTTTTGAAATAACAACTGAAAACTGGGTCGCCTTCTTCTGAAGCATTCACGTTCAAGCACTATCCGACGGTATGAGAACGTCCTGAATCCAGATACAGGAAAGAGTCTTTACCATCCAGTCATCTCTCAGGTTAGACATCGCAATGCTCTTGATTGTCACCAGTGGAATCTTGCGTTCCAGGATGTGCTGTACATGGCCTTCTTTGCTTTGAAGGATAACGATGTGAACGGCTTTTTGAGTCTGTATTCGATTGATCAATGCAAGGTATACGCTCGGGGAAAGAATAAATTACCACGACGATGAAGCGAGGACTAAGTTTACTTGATCTGCCAAATTTCGAGACAAGGATATGTATTTTCCCGCTGAAGGTAACATCGTCGTCTTGAAAATGATATTGATAAGTTTCCGAAGGTCATAGTTAAGGGTGTGAGCTTACTGCCGATGTTACAAGAATTCGCGATCTCTGCTCCGAGGGCACTTCGGCCATTGACGTCGAGATAATTGCCCATAAAACGCCGATAGGACAACAGACTGAACCGTCTTCGCTCCTTTCTTCCACCAAGAATTTGATGCCCATAATCCCGAACTTGAGCATAAACAAGCGCCTCCTTGTTATTCTTCCAGAAACGTTGTATACGTCGTGCACATTCATGCTTATAGCGCATGTAGTTCCTGAAAGCACGCTGAATACGGGCTGCCATGTTGTGCCAGTACTTATCACGCATCGTCTCGAGAGCGAAGAGCTAGTAAGGGATGTGTTAGGTAGAGAAATATACCAGCTGACCGCAGGCGTACAGTTTCAGGATTTTTGATGAACGCTTTGGTTACGCCCATTTGCCATTCATCCTTTGCTATTCCGGTGTCTTTCAGAATCTGCTCACAACCCGACTTCGAGTCACCTTGCCAGGTATACTCGCCAGCATATGAAGTGTTGGGCGAGAGCAGATAGAACCGCTCCACCATCTTTTCGAATGTGTTACGATACGCAAAACCGGCCCGACGAACACGAATGTTTTCCTGCAAGCCAAGATACTTGATCTGGTGCAAGATGGCCTTGACGTCATATTCTGAAGAACTACGATTCTGGTTGGGCTTGATCGTTCGAATGTAAGATGGTTTCGCCTTCATCAGATTGTCGACGAGCGCACCAGCCGAAGCCTAACGCGATAGTTGAGTATGATGTTTGAGAGCGTAGAAAAAACCCACTTTGATTCTGTCTCCTGCTGTTGGAGGTCGCTTCTTGCTGTTTGGATCTGGGCGATCTGGAAACAGTGTCTGCAGGAACTGATTGGTACTAGAAGCAACCAGATCGAGCAAGTCCTTGATAAGGGAATCTTTGTTCTTGTCTGTCATGCCAGACACATTATACATGACATCACCAGCATAGTGGCGGACCAAGAACTGTGCCCCTCGTGCTTCGAAGTGGGGATTCGACGACAGCATGGAAGTGCGCTGTACAAAGCTGTTGTCCGCAGCGGCAGGGTCCGCATGAGCGGTAGCGCAGGCGTCATTGAGAGCAGCAAAAATGCCAGGGGGACGGCGTTCTTCAATGAGGTCGCACACAATCTTGTTGTTGAAATATTTGATAGGCGTCCATTTGATCTGTTCGCGAACGTATTCCTCTTGCTCGGTCTTTAATGTCAATTCAATGAAGATCTGCTGTAGTTTCTCATTGACGTAGTTGATGCACAACTGCTCGAAGGAGTTGTCCTACCGCAAAGAATCAGCGAATGTATAGAAATGTGCTGCGAGATGCAAACCTCGAAGATCTCGAACCCAAAGATATCCTATGGTAACAATGTAAGACGTACTTCGATCATAAAAATCAAAGACGTACCAAAATCCCAATGACTTGCGATGTTGCTGAGCGGGGTTTCATCGAAACATTGACTCTTGACACGATCCACTCGAAGAGGTTGTTGTAGATTGCTTTTGCGAGTGCGTCCCGACCTGAGCTGGCTTGTGTAGGATTAAGTGGTACATCGTACACTGAGCCTCTGCGTCCCCCACGTTGTGTCTCGACTATCTTACTTGTCAAGACCTTGACTACGCTCGCGGCATCGACGTCCATCAAATATGCAACGAAGTCCGTGACACCTGTGTCGGCTATTTGCGAATTACCGTCATCCTTCTCTTTGAACTGAACGTTACCAAGCCATAGTATGATGGCCAGCATACGAAAAATTTCATTCTGCTCATTTGCATCCAGGCCAATAACGTCCATGGCTTTCTAAAATGACGTTAGATTGCCCCGGCAGTGGTGAGGATAATTCCAAAACCTACAATGGTTTCGCTGTAGTCGTGTGCATCATTAATGTCCTGAACCTCCAGACAATTACTGAGACTCGTATACGCATATGCTTCAGGTCCCTGAAGACCAAACGCCTCTGAAGGTACGATCAATAGCTCGATTTTCGCAGACGAGATGTCACTCACCACGTTGCTCACTTGTGGCGGCTTTCGTGAACTGATAGAATATGTGGAAATTCCTCTCGTTCTCTACCTGTCCTACAACACGTCCCTTCTCCAACAAGTAATTGGTGATCTGGGCACCGATGGGCTCCTCATGAGCATTGAACATGATTTCTAGGTATTTTCCCTGATAAACCATCAACAGGAGTACACTAATTGAGTAGATTGACTTACATGGCGACTTGAATTGTTGTTCCGTAGTGTCTTCGCACAACCAAAACTTTCCAGCAAGGGATTCGTGGCCAGCACCATGTCCTTAATCTCCTGAATACTACTATCCTGTCCTCCGGAAACAGCAGCGATGTACTGCATAATGCGTTTCGCTGCTTCTGTCTTGCCTGCACCGGATTCTCCTGAGATGATAACACACTGATTCTCATGATACGCATTCATGTTGTAGTAGGCAGATTCGGCGATACCAAAGACATGAGGAGGGACCTCAAGTCTGTTCTTTCCCTTGTACTTTTGAAGCGTGTCCTCGGAATATATGCCAAGGTCTGATAGAATGTTGCTTTAGTAACGTCACAACAGGCCAGATGATGAGGAATTATCCCAACCGCGGAAAGGATTGACAGATATCAGCACTGCGCCAATATAGGTATAAATCTCAGCATTAGTCCATCGTTTTTGAAGATTGTCGTTGATGCTTTCATTGCTGATGGTCGTGAGCAATGTCATGTCGGAAACGCCGACCTGCTTCTTCTTAAAGCCTTCTTTCCAGTCAGCCTGTGGCAATTGTCAATAGAGGGCCTGCATGCTGCGAGAATTATAAGCACCTTGGCGACCTTCCCCGTGCCACCACCCTTCTTGGGGGTGGGAGTTACCTTCTTTCCCGCCTTCTTCGATGGTGCCTACAACGACGGTGAGAAGACATTAAGCGATGGATAGCAATACGACGAACCATATTAGTCGTGCCCTAGTGGTATGCGGCTCTGTAGAGCACGAATGCGCGTGGGAGACGGGAACAGTAACGATGTAGTGAATGTAAATGTTAGAGTGCAAGTGTAGAGGGTAATTAGCATTTCGGCCAAAAGCGGTAACCACCGTGAGAAACGCAGAATTACGCAGCAAAGGCTGCGAAGCTCAGCGCTCAGCCTCAGTAAGTACTAAAACTACAACAATTGTATTTTGTTATACATGATACACATCATCCTGATTTATTGATCAAGTACTGCAAAGCCTCCGCAGCAGGCTGGGCGACTTGGGGATTCGGATTCGTCTTCACAATATTCACCAACGCCTTCGTCAAACCCGCGGTCCCTGCGTCCTGTAGAATCTCATTGAGAACAGTAGAATCGTCTACATTCGCGAGAATGTTGCGAGCACAGATGACCCCACGATGAAGTAGCCCCGGGTGACTCTCGGCATCCACAGCCTCAGGATCCGTAGAGGGATCGATGAGCTGCGCAAGAATTGGGAGTGCGCGATGTCGCTCTCGCTGAAGGTCCAGAAGTGCTTGACAGGCTCCTGACTCCGTAGTTACAGTTGCAAGAGCACCAGAAGCAGCTAGTCTCGTCGGAATATCCTCTACATCTGACAATGCGAGCAAGATTTGGACCTTTGTCTTCACACCACTACTGCCACTTGCGGAGCCCCCATACCGCTCAAATACTTTCTCGGACCCGGCTATGAGATTGCAGATGAGTTCCATCGATGCCCTCCGGATTAGAACATGGTCTTCGAGAAGTAATAGCTCGACCCTGTTAAGCAATCCATCCGAATCGGCCATACGAGAAGCTACTTCTGCGCTGTGGGAAGACAAATTGGTGAGAGCCATGAGAATTTCGAACTTCTGCAGTAGCAAGGTGGAGGAGTGCTGGAGTGCAAGTGAGAATGGACGAATGATGTCATATATCGCACCGTCGTTCGGGCCAAAAACTTGAACTGGAGAAGCAGTGATGGACAATTTGGACAGTGCTTGGATGGATTCAAGGTAGGCTGGATCTAGTGCCACGGTTTGACTGGTAGATGTGGCACGAGAGACAGAAAATTTTATGATCTTCAGCAAGACCTTAGCACCGCCGGCTCGAAGAACCTGACCCCGATTCTCTTTCTCTGTCACGATACTGAGCAGTGCCTTTCCGATCCCCAAGCGTATTCCCTGACTATCCGATGCAGCCAAAGCAGCTGGAAAAACTTCCAGAACACCATTTGCCATCAATTTCCGTATTCTCTCTTCGACTTTTCCGTCGTCATTAAGTGGAGAGTCCCCATTCGACTCAGAGTTGGCCTTCCCCATACGCCTTAACTTCTCCATCTGGCTCTGCTCTTCGGTCAGATGTGGTCGATACGCACATAGACTGGATATGACGAGTATGACGCCGTACACGAGTGAAGATTGTGTCTCTGCGCTGTGAATAGGTTTGCGGTGAGGTACAGATGCAAAGAGCGCCTTCAAGAAATCTGAGTCTTGTGACAGCATTTCTTTGACAACAGGGTCTACGCTCAAATACGCCAAACCCTCGACGGCATCGGCGATGGAAGAATGGTCGTCGCCATATATAACCAAGTTTTTCATTGCAACTGCAAGTTCGTCATCCTTTTTGTGAATATGAGTATCGTTTCCCCCAACCACGTCAGCTTTGTCTGAGATACTGCCTCTAGACAATTTGATGAGGGCTATGGTAGCTGCAGCACGGACAGGTGCATTTTGCGACGGACTGGACATGAATTCAAGCCATTTTGTTGTCTGGGGAGGAAGGATGGTCCGACAGGGTTTGTACCCGCAGGCCTGACTGAGAAGATGTGCGACATGAAGAGATAGTTCGGTGGAAGGATTAAGGTCAACGCTGTCCATAATTAATTCGAGTACATCATCCCGCTGGAATATTGAAGATGCGGATTGCCAGTCCACTTGGAACAGTGCTGTGAGAAATGAAATCCCAATCAGAAGGTCCTTTTCTGTCGTTTCCTCGAGATGAGGCAGCATTAACGGGGAAAACACTTTTGCTAGTGATTCCGTTGCCGCCTCCATTTGCTGCCCTTTATCTGTATATCCTTTCCGAACTCCTTGACAAAAGGCTGACAGAACAAGGAAAGCCTTGGATCTGTCATCGGTAGAATGGGATGGAAGAAACGCAGATATGAGGTAAGTGAGTTCGCTGGGAAGCAATGGGTCTGTCGATGTCGAACTGGCTGTCTTCTTCAGCATGGTGTCCAGTGAGCCCGACGCATCATCATCATCCTGCGATGCCATGGGATATCGGGGGAGAGAGGAAAAGCGACAAAGGAAGCGAGGTGGATTTTGGTGGCAAAGGCGTCAATTTGGCTTTATTCCTCTCTTCATGGCCGACGTCGACGACATAATGAGCAACAATGAGGCCTCGGGCTCTTCGACAACTCACCGACTGCCGACCATCCAGTCAGGAAACAATGTGCTTCTGAGGCTGCCCAACGGTGATATTCGTGGTGTGAAGGTGGAAAAAGACGCGTACAGTGACCCTTTTTTGCTATTGTCTCTACAATAACATCTGACTCTTTACAGGACGATAACTGTCGGTCGTCTGGGCTCCTTCTTTGCCAATGAGCTGATAGGGCAGCCATATGGATTCACCCATGAAATTGTGGATAAAAACCTCAAAATAATTCCTCCTCGCACGTTGCAGGAAGTCGGTAGGATGCCTTTCATTGGACTTGGCCTTGGAAAATCTGAATAGATTTAGAGGACACGGATGCTACAAACGAGCTAATTAACGACGGCGAATTTGTGCAGCCATTAACCATTGATGAAATTACAGCCTTGAAACAGTCTGGTGTCCATTCATCTGTGAACAACTTTTCTCCCCTTATCATCCCTCACACTGATCAGGTCGCAGGATATCATCAACAAGCAGATTGAAGCGCATGCAAATTACTCACTTAAAACAGAGTACAGCAAAGAGAAGTATAAGAAGCGCAAAGAAGCAAAGTCAGATTTTTTCTCTCGAATGCGTCCTTTCACACGCCTGACATCTTTCAGATACTCTAAAACATTCACTACTATAGAACCGACGCTATTTAATATCTGCGATTACTGGTTTCACAAAGACCAGACCCGCATACGCGACATTCGCACAGATACTCTATCACAGATTCTTAACCTCGCCAACATTAGGCCAGGAGGTCGGTATATCGCAGTTGATGATGCGTCCGGACTTGTTGTATGTGGCATCCTGTCTCGCATGGGAGGTAAATCGTGATTCTACATCTTCACGTCCTCGTCTTTGACTAGCCTATATAGGTGAAGGACGTCTGATTACCATCTGTGACACAGATTCGCCTCCGGCATATCCAGTAATGGCGCAAATGAACTTCGACCCAAAATTCGTCAGTGGTGTGCTTTCTCCTCTGAATTGGGCTACATCACAAGAGGACTACACTCCTGGTACGCGCAAGTTCATGTATCGGAAATGTCTTCTTGATTTTATGCTTAGTTCTCCCTCCATCTGATGTTCCTGCCGAAGAAATAAAGTCGGAACGTCAAAAAGCTCGTCTAAAAAAACGAAAACTCGTGACCGATGCTCTGGCTAGCACTCGTGAGGAATTATTTGCCGGGGAGTTCGATGGGTAGGTCTCATAAAATATCCTTCTACTGGTACATTCTCCAACCCACTTTCCTCCTACAGATTGATCATTGCGAGCGAGTATGATCCATGGCCCATTGTTCAAAGTTTGACACCCTATATCTCTGGATCTGCATCGATTGTGGTACAAAGTCCCTACGGCCGAGTCCTTGACGACCTTCAAAATGAAATGCGTGTAGTACCATCCTTTCTTTGTCCCACGGTGACAGAGGGATGGCTTCGTCGCTACCAGGTATATCTGCTTCGATTGTTTCGACCGTCTATACTGAAGGCAATTGTCCAGGTACTGCCGGGACGCACACATCCAACTATGATGACGTCTGGAGCAGGCGGCTTTTTATTGCATGCCATTAAAGTGTAAGCAATCGTTATCTTCTGAAGATGTTACTTTCTGATTTCACATGAAGATACGATGATCCGGAAGCTTCAGCCGTTGAAACGCACCGTTCCCACAGGAACAAGAAAGCTAAAACGGAACAGTCTGAGGCAGTTATCCAAAAAGAATCCACCCTACTAGACAGCGAAATGACTGCTGAATAATGATTGCTAAGACGGTACATTATCATTGGGGTATGATTAAGCTCCATCCAGTTCGTGATGTATCATTAGAGGGTCATGTCCGAAGCGGTGCTCGGTGGAGGTGGTGGCATTATTATTTCGGGAAAGAGAGCAGCAACAATCTAAGCATCAAGTCATTAGGTGATCCGGCAAGAGCAAATGCTGTAAGACCGACCTCGTCGACGACCGTGTAGGCTATATGTTGGTTTAATCTTCGGTTTTGTAGGACAGCGAATATCCTGCGGGCACCACGACGAGCATTCGATCGTCCCATGATGTTAGCAGCGAGATCTATACGGTATCATCAAAACACGGCGATTGTATGGTCACCAGCGAGCACAACCTACCAGGAAAAAGGGCAGATAATTTGCGGTTTGCTTCATCTCGTGTTCTCAGCCTTTCTTCTGAGGTTCGGGGTACGCCTGGAGGTTTTAACTTGCCACCAGGCCACAGGCCATCCCGAAAGGTATTAATATAAGACATGAGGCGAGTTTCTCCTACAAGTGACTTGAAGGTTTCCCGTATTTTTCTGGATGTTGCGTTAGCGAATTGGCTTCTGGTCAACTGTATATCCACCTTTCAATAGTCCCTCCTAAAACCTGCTGAAGAATTATGACAATAGCTTGTCGACGAAGCCAGTTGTTCTGTTTGTTCAGCTCAAATATCGCAAGGATTAAATCACAGATAGGTGCTGTGAAGGTTGAAGTGCTGCTTTCCCCGTCTAAAGGCTTAAGATCGGCCGACAATCGTGAGAGCGTAGCTTCGGAAGAACTCTTTCCCGCGGCATCCAACGCCTGAGCAACCAGCTCTTCGTCGTTAACGCCGGACCCGACGATACCAACAAATTCAGCGGCTTGACGAGTAAGGCGTTGAATCATGACGTCAAGCATGGACGGTCCAAAGAACATATCGTCAATACTCTCCGCAACAGAGCGATAAACATTGCGAACAAGGGCAGTTCCGGAAAAGGCCTGAGGCTTCGAAGTAGAAGGCTGGGTTTGCGACGCCACGAAGGGAGAATCACGGGATAAAAACGATTTCAGTTCATCGCTCTCACAAACGATAGGTATCGCGACGACATTCTACAGAGAATCATATGAACAAGGACTTAATGATCGACATTTCAACTCAACTTACCTGAAGGTACTTCTCCAAACCAATTCGTCGAGCATCCATGAAGTGACCACTCAAAGCAGGGACCAACTTTCCGGGGAAATCCAGAGTCCTGACCAAGCCATACCTTTCTCGCAATTTGTTGTGCATGTTCAAGAACTCATTATAACGGCGCGCAACAACCCATCCGGAAGCGAAGGCTCCATCAGGACCAAGTTGCTGAACTTCCACGAGATACCGCACCACCATCTTCCCGCCCTCTTCTCCAGTCGTGGAGCTCACGATCGAGACCTTCGTACGGTCAGAGAGCAGACGATTTGCTGACTCCTGCTGCTCGTACTGAGATTTCTGGAACTGGAGCTCCCGAAGCTCCCGGTTCATTGCAGATTTTGACTTCATGAGAAGCCTCAGCTCTTGAGTGTCCCCCGTCAGCTCGGCTTTCTTGATAAGGTTGTCAAGCATAGTATCTTGTGCTTGAAGACTCGTAATTTTGTCACCCAGGCGAGAAATTTCGTAGGAAAGCTGAAGGTCACCAGGAGCGGCAAGCTGGAACGACCGGTGTTCATCACGAGCATCATCACGGTGGTCATCCTCGGTTTCATCAAGTTCATCATAATCATCAAACACTGCCCTTCGCTTCTGTTTAGCTGAAGAATGCATACTTCGATAACTCGACGCGTCATCACGGTGTTCGACACCAAGCGATTTCTCTGAATCGCCCTCAAGAGCTATGATGTCTGTGAGCGCAGCCTGAATGGCATCCATCCTCTTTTCCTCTGCTTTTTGCTCCTGATCGTCGGGACCATCAAACAGTGGCGCACGGCTATATTCTGAAGGATCGACAACAGGAGACATTAAGACCTCAATGTTCGATGGTGGCGCACGAAGAGGGGGTGGAGAATTAGGCCTGCTCCGAGAAGAGCTTCCCGAGCTTGAGCTGGCCGTACGTCGCATGAGATAGCCAGGTGACGACTCCGAACGCTGTAAGAACGGGGGCACATGGCCCAAGCCAACTCTGGATTGGGAGGGCAGCTGATTCGTCGAATAGTTGACCAAGGCATGTTGATCTTGAGGCGATTCCTCGACCGACTTCTTTTTGCTGGAAAGGTCGGTGTCTTCGATCACGCGGAACCACAACTCCGTTCGTTCAAATTCCTCAAAATCCTGTTCCATCTTCATTTCTACTTGTTTCTGCGCGGTCATGACACTGCGGCGTACTCTCTTCTGACTTGCAAGCGAAGGAGTAACCTCATTCTTGGCGAAGTCGCGAATTATGTCTGCATTCTTTTGAGAAATACAGGATAGGGCGGGGTGGGGTGTAGGACTGGAAAAATAGAGCTCATAAATCATGGATATATCTTCTTTCACTGTGATGGCAGTGGTAGGATCTTGTATCGTTTCATCTTCTTCATTCTCTGAATCCGAGTCAACGGGTTCAAGAGGATTCTTGAAGCTCTCTACAGTCAACCAGAACTGAACCAGAAGTGATCGATGCCTTCGGTCCATGAACTCCATGAGGTACGAGAGTGAGCTCGGATTTCGAAGAACATCTCGTAGAGTCAGTCCCGACTTGGAACCCGTCTCTGGGTATGCTGACTGACGCTAAAAAAGTGTCAGCGAGTATCAGGGATTTAATATATGCAATAGAACATACAGAATCTTCCTCTCCACCAAGAACCACAATTCGTTCCTCCACTTTACGCTTGGCAGTATAGAGTCGGTCAAGGAAGGCAACAACATCTTCGGTTTTCTCTCCGTTGATCCAGTCATCCTTCTCGTGATTTGCTATCCAAAGGTGAGTACCACGTCTTGGCTTTAAGAGCAAAGCTAACCAAGCAGCATCCTCGTCCTTCTAATCTCACCAACGACGTCGTTTTTCAACCTCCGTGCATCGAGTAAGGAGGAGAAACGACTGATACTGCGCAGGAATGATTCAAATTGATGCGGATCAGTACGAATGGTAATCAACTCGTTGTGCGCAGAGCTCAAAGGAGTAGAGGAGTATCGGTGTTGACGTCGAGGTGACTGTGCTTCCAAGACATTGCGCACTTTGGTGATCAGTTTTCTAGTCAACGTGAGAGCTTGCGGCGTACAGGAGAGAAGTAGAGCCTTACTGTTGATGAATTGCAGCTCCCGCCTGTCCGAAATAGTGAGGTACCAGCTGTTATAGAAGGCACTCGCAACTCACAATTTGGTCAATAACCCGATTCCAGAAGTCAGGGTCTGCCACCATCTCCATGACAGGATATAATACAGAGCAAGCTGCTATCTCCCGAACAACGTTTTTGAGAGCCTTGCTTCGAGCCTCAGTTTCTGGAAGAACGAGGGGAAGTACTCTGTCGACCAAATGCCGAAGATGCATTTCTTCCGTCTGTTTGGTGAAGGTGGTCGATAAATTGTCCACAGCATTGTGCAATTTCGCTGCATCCATGCCAGTTGCATATCTACCGGCAAGAAGGAGATCAAGTTCCTCCGATTGCGTCAAACGACGTTCTAGACCGGCTCCACGGAGAGCAATCTCGGACTGTCGAAACAGCTCGATGTGTGCGGTAATTTTTGGAAGAATGCGTTTGACTACCAAAGCTGAGAAATCAATCCCTGTTGCTCTATCCAGCACCTTCTCTATTGAATCATGTATCACCGTAGATACCGCCATGGGAAATGCGGGCGAGGGCGAAATCTCCTGGTACCATACCATGACAAAGTCTCTGACAATCTTGATAATTATATCATTCATCGCTTCGGATACTAATGGTGACTCGGGATACAGAGGTGGGAAAGATTGTGGCGTATTCTGGGACCATTGCGAACGGGTCACGACCGCCTGCCATGCTGCCGGGGTTGAGAAAGCGAAAGGTCGTGCTGCATTGAAGAGTCTTGGGTGGATGGCATGGTTCTTCGTGTCAATGTAATGTCCAAAATAGACGTGAAGTGCTAAGAAAGCGATGGCTAGGATGAAGAGGAAGAGCGGGGACAGTACCAGCAGGACGATAGGCGAGGACACTATGCGGAAGGTAATAGGTAAGACAACAGCGATAATTCCAAACAAGACGACTGTCTGGATATTAGCGGAGCTGGACATTTTCCGCAGAGCTCATTGTTCCGTACAGCGAGCAAGGCGTCGTCGTAGTCGTTCGATGTGCCTTAAAGGTCATCACTCAGACTGCCTCAAAGAGGCAAGTATATCACGTGCTAGGCTCGCACTTTTTGTAGCCCGAATCCCGAAAATCCGAATGACGATGAAGCCCGCTGTATATCGTCGCAGCTTTTCTCCCTCCTCCTCCACCATCGCGGACCGGATTGAGGCCGGTCGCCCTCCGTAGCGTCTCATGTCGTCGACCGAGAAAGGGCGTTTGTCTACGTCTGAAGGCTTCATATGTGGGGGCATCGCTGCCTGTATCGCTGTACGTAGTCTTCATCCGTAGGATAACCTGTTTCACAGAATGTCGCACATCGCAGGTGACAATATCTAACCCTGCGGAGGTTGCCAAGACACGACTTCAGCTCCAAGGCGAGCTGGCCAAAGGCGGGGAGAAAAAAGTCTACAACAGCGCCCTTGACGTGTTTTCGAAGACGTGGAAAAATGAGGGAATCCGAGGGATGCAACGCGGATTAGGTCCTGCAGTGAGCTTTTCTTCCTCGTTATAAAAGACGCGTGTTTGACTGTTGTACAGTATGCCTACCAAGTAAGAGGTCCCATTGTTCGAATCTACGGTAGTTTGCTGAGTTCTTAGATACTACTCAACGGAAGTCGCCTAGGTAAAGCATCAACCCACTGGTATTATGGTTTATTAACTGAGCTGTTCGATAGGGTTTTATGAGCCGTTTCGACATGCCATCAACGACCTCATCGGTCGTGCGCCCACTGAGCAAATACCTATTACTTCCATCATAGCAGGTGCAACAAGTGGTGCCGTTGGGGGTCAGTGTTTATACGAATATATGTGGCCTACTTCTGAGTGTGTCTACTTAGCTTCATTGGGCAACCCATTATTCTTGATCAAAGCACGGATGCAGGTCCGTACAGGGCCAGCCGGGGGCTTTACTGCATCACTTACAGCCTCCTAGGCATATTCTCCCGCCCTTCCTGTTGGTGCGCAACACTACTACAAGAGCTCATTCGACGCCCTTTCAACAATATATCGGCAAGAAAAGCTCCGCGGTCTAGTGCGCGGTATAGATGCGGCAATTTTACGAACGTCCATGGGTTCTTCAGTAGATTCCTCCCTTGCTATGATGCCTATCCCTAACTGGATATGCAGGTGCAACTTCCTAGTTATAACTTTACCAAAAACCAGCTGGTAAAGCACGGGATTCTTCCGGATAACAGCACATGGACATTCCTTGCGAGTAGCACAGTTTCGGGGATGTGTGTTGTACGTGCTATTTTCATGTTAGCCTTTCTGTAATATTGACCAGCAGGAATCAAGTGCATGGCAATGCAGCCAGCTGACACGGTATGACGTAGCATCTCTTCGCTTTTACTCTGCTTACGCGTTTCATCATTTACGTAGGCTCTAACCCGGATGTACAATCAACCTACGAAACGCAATGAGGCTGGAAAAGTCGTGGGGGTTCTATATCGTAATCCCATCGACTGCCTATGGAAGACTTTCAAGACTGAGGGTGTACGTGGATGGTACAAGGGAACAACGGCTCACTTTTTACGGATAGCGCCGCATACGTGAGTGACATTTGGACAAACGGGAGCAGATGCTTATCGTTTTCAGTATCGTCACTTTGACGGCCAATGACCTGATTATAAACCTTTACAAGTCTATCAAGCACAACGATTCATAGATGTTCAATAATTCCCAGCGGCTTGAAGATGTTAGCCTATCAGCGTATCAGTTTGAGTGCAATACAGTAATACACCTTTCAAGGATCTTACATTCGTCCGCGCAGGGTGAATCACAATCATCAGAAAGCTGATGAAAACCATCACGGAGACCAGTTCGATCTAGCGACCGGCGTCTTGATGAAGCGTGTTAATCAATCTGCGATATTCAGCTCCATCGTAATGTTTAGGATGTCCAAAAATGAGGTATCCTTGTTTCTTTGGTCGTCACTAAACGAGTGCGAATCGTTATGGGGTATATATCGGTTACAGCAATGATATCTTAAAATTGCAATGTTCGGGGGGAGAAGTTGGTTGTGGAAAGCAGGACAAAAGCCAAGAAAGAAACACGACTGAAAGGAAAGTAAATCGTAGATACCCTTATCCACAAATAGAAGGGTATAAGAGGTTTGTAGGGTTCTGGGGAATCCAACCGTTTGCAAGACCGGCCTGGTAACTCCAATCGTCCGCATTCTCGGCCTTCCTGTGTGAAGATTTCAACGAAGTTACTGCAACAGTAGGAAACCAACTGACCACGTCCATTGGATCCACCCCTGTCCCTTTTCGTATGTAATGACCTATAGTGAGAGTGTTAGCACGACTTCAGCTTGAAAATGCTTATGTACGTACCTGAGCCTCCCAGTATTGTCTCAAGAACGTCTTATAGGAAGAGCTGAAGGAAGACGCAGAGCCTGACTTGCCGTTGCAGCTCCCCACAGGCGTCTCTCCAGAATAGGTTCCATCATAGCGCGCGCCGACGCCGCGTCCTGCCAAGAAGTTCACTTTGACTGAAGAAACAGAAACGAGAGGAAATACTTTCCATTCAGGTACCTCGCACAATCAGTGGGAGCTGGCGTCCATTCGCCCACGATCACCCAGAGATCAAAAGATGACAACGAGCTGCCCGTCTGGCATGCGGCTGAAATATGCTGGTCGTAACTCCTTGCCACCTCCTGAGGGATAATCAATATAGAGCTGTACTGATCAATCAGAGGAACAGACCGCGTCAGAGAACATCTGATAAATGTGGGTATCCATCGCTACTCCATCAAAGCCAGAGGTCATGAAGCCATTCCAATAACTAAGAGCTTGGAATGCATCATGGATCAGAACGACTGTGTTCGATTGTCTTGAAGAGCCATAAGGGTATCTAGGAAAGTACATGAGTTCAGGACGTGCATGGTTAAGACGTCACAATTACCGAATGTTGCCGTAACTATCATACCAGTACTGATGAACGAAACGCGTAGATGAGAAGGTGAACCATGAAAGGAGGCCAAAAGGACGTACCTGTCTCGTAACACTTAATACTGAGTCGCCGTAATAGCCAGCTGGCCTGGAATCATCATCAGAATAGAATTTCAACGGCATCGCGTGAGACCCACTCGTTCAACGGTGCAATAATCGGTACTACGTTAGTTTGATCTGCAAACATTGAAGCCATAGTCTTGATGATGGCGTTAGTACGGTCGATGTTTGATTGGCTCGACTGCCATTCGCTGACAGACAGCTCAGTTAGTTGAACGTATTCCATTTAATGTAAGACTTACGGATATGACATCTTCTGCCCAGAGTTGTCGAAACTGCGGAAACATTTAAATTAGCGGGTGTAGAGGGAACTCCATGAAAACACGCCGACCCGTTCTGGCTCCCGGGCGCTCCTAAAGCATGACATGAGGTTAACGCGATGAATGAAGCTATTTCCGACGCACCATGGAGATCAACAATGACTTTAAGGCCATAGGTTTGAGCCCAACCTATCGCCTTTTGCAAGTACGGAAGTTGTCCTTGTATGAACGGTTCTCCGCCAGAGACGTCGAATGCCCAGTAGCCGATCGGGATGCGAACGTGGTTTAAACTAGGGGGAGAGTAGTCAGTAATAATGTCAAGCGTGTGAAGAGCCGATCACGAACCCCGCAGCAGCAATTTGCTGAAAATCGGATTCAGTAATCCAAGTGTTCCAGTGATTGGTCAACGCGGCAGTCGCGGTGCCCTTGTCCTGGTATTGCCCGAATGTCCACTCGTCGATGATGGCAGAGTTACCTGCAAGAATGCATCAAACTACGGAACAAGTGTCCATGCGGTGTGCTAGTCACCTGTATTGTCGAAAAGTGATGGGGTAATCCAGGGCTTAGAAGCCGCCGTTAACGAAGCGCCATATGCGAAAATGCGACAAAGGTGCGTACTTCGATGACAAGCCATCCACCAAGGTTGACTCCACGTACTTTGGCTGAGCCATAATTAAATCCAGGCGAGATGGCGGATACAGAATCAAGGAAGGAAGCTCCACAGATAGCGACAGTTACGGCGCGTAAAAGAGAGAGGGCCATGGTCGGAGGGTTGAAAGGAAGGGGAGGAAGGCCTAAGAATACTTGGCCCAAGGTCTGGCAAGCCATCTTTTATATTCGGCGAACAAGTGCGAACTAGGTAAAAATGTGATCGATCGGGCTCGCAAAGAAGTCCTGCCAACCTTCATCCGTTCCACGTGTCCACAAGCCATGCATCTGCCTCCATCCAAGAGAATTGCAGCAGCGGTACTTGGCAACTCCGTGACAATTATTGCTTTTCTTCCCCGTTCCAACGGCGGCTCTCCTGCCCCTCTTCATGGCACAACAGAAAGTGCAATCAGATCGATAAAAACGTCATGGCCGAAGAGGCGACCTCGTCTGGGGTGTTTTCTTTTTTTGACCATCGGCAGTTGTCACACCACCATTCTTGTTCACTTGGGCCAACGTTGCGAATTTGTGGCGATTTAAGGGGTATGTAGTGGATCTACTGCCGTTAACGAGGGGGGCAGAGCAAGATCATGGAGTTGCCTCTTCAATACTTTAGCCGGCATCGGCATCATTATGAATTTTAAAACAAAGCTACTAGTTGAAGTCGCCACGGGCCTCCATTTTGATTCATCCTGTATGTGCCGCCTTTCGGGGTGCCACCGAAGAGAAGTTTTGCATGCAAGCGCAATGCGCAGCAGGGTATACGAGAAATGACAGATATTATATTTACCAACTGACCAGAACTTTTGGAAGCGTTTACACGGTGGAAGTGCCTCGTGAATTGTGCGGACCCAATCGCACATGAAGAACCAAAAAAAGATATTTCGGAGAATTGTTAAGATTGTGATTTATTAAATAAAGGTACTAGTGACCCGGATTTGAACGCTAACGACCGAGGGAAGATCGAACAGGCCGAGAGGCAATCACTCTGAGTTTTGTACTGAATTTAGTTTTGAATTTAAGACAGACCTTCGCGGGGACCGAGTAATCTGCTTTTGAGCTCCTCACCTCGCGCTCTTCGACTCTATCCTGCAAATAAGGTCCTACGCTGTTTGTGAAACCAAAACCAAGCTAGACCGCGTACAAGTCCAGCTATACACCAATGATCGTAGCCACATAAACTGTGACAAGATCGTCGCCCGACATCTCCGTCGATAAAGAAGGACCCCGAGTAAGTATTTTTCCTGTGCGTAGTATTGAGTTTTGGTGCAGCTAACGATCGATTTGCGTGTGAATTGCCTACTCCCTGAGAGTTATAACGACCCACCTATGACAAATTTCCAGTAAATTTCCAAGTATAGACTCAAGTTGGAGTATTACTGTTTATTATACTACACTTCGTCAAGTCCCGCACGCTAACTCGCAGCTTCGGACAGAGCGGGGCCAAAGATTGATACTCGTGCAAAGGCTCGCCGCTTCCCATTGACCCATACAGTACTCACCTTTCCTTTGGATGTCGCGTGAAGTACCTGGACTATCGCAATGATCCTTGTGACACGCACTGGATTGGCAAGTGATCGAAACGATGAACTCGTCCCGAAGATTATGATACCCTTCACCGCTGAATCTAATCATCACATGCAGCTCGAGACTGAGCCCCTTGGATACAAACGGGTGGAAACTATCCACGACAGACTGAATATCGGTCGTAATACGGGACATGATCTGGCCATTCTTCAACCGCTCAGGGATGTTGGACTCGCGCCTTTAGCTTTAGCTTCGAAGATGGACACATGTTCAAACGGGACGCGCATCTGAAACATGCTACTTAGTAAAGGTGCGAGAGCATCGTGCAAGTGGATTCGTGATGGCCCAAAATAGCTCAGAAAGATATACATGTTTTCCTCACCGCAAAGCGGACATGTAATGGAGAAACCGTGACGACGGGTCGTAATTGATGAATCTGTTAGGATATTCAAGACTTGGAGAGGTCCGGAAATATGAATTTCACGGGATCATCTGGTATCTATGCCAGTTGGATTTCTTGCTTCTCGGTGTTACTTGAGGAGTCTGTCAAATATGCGAACTCTGCGTAGATCAGAACACCCGGATAACTTAGCACAAGACCTCCTGTACGGAAGGATCAGAAGAATGAGATGCATGATTCATCTTTTCTTGTATTTGCCGTTAAAGAAGCACAAAGGTCGGCGAAATTTGTGGACCTGAGCGCTTCGGACGGACGGTGTACGGTCATCTGACAAGAACGGTCAAAACCCGTGAAATCGGTGTTTCGAAGGACACTATTCCTACAGTTGTAGTAGTGCATGAGTATCAAAGCCCCAGAATCCGCATTGTAGTTTAATGCCGCAAGTCGGACAGAAATTTGTGTTAGAGGCGCTTTCATCAGCCGGATGAGATACCATTATAAAAGATGACGTACTCAGAGATTTCAATTTCGTCTCTCTCAAAAGCTCTGCCCAAAGATGAAGAACCACGTGTGTGCTCTGAGTATCTTGCAGCAGTAATCTTAAAAGGCTGCAAGCTAAGGCCTTGGAGATTTGGAGCGCTCCGAAGCTCCGAAGTTGCCCACCGGCTCCCAGCCTGACCAACCTCGGGAGTGAGGCATTACTTATCCAGTATTTCAATGATTCAAGAGGACGAGGTTGCTTTCATGTAATACCATAGAAACGACAAGGTTGAGGGTTCAGCGATTCACGGTGCCCTAAGGATGCCAGCCGAAGTCCAGTACAGTTTCCGAGCACATCGTAAGATTTCAAAGGATGCAGGGCTATGAACTCGAGGTGTCCTAAAGAGATATATGGTTGTCGTTGTCAAGCGCCACAGATCCAGAGAGCATGCAACTTTGGACGTTTACTGACGACTCCCTGCATGAACTAGGGCCCAGGCAGCCGAAGGATGGAACGATGTCCACCTTCCGTTCACTTACTTTACGGGACTTGCATTGCCTTGTCCTGCTGCCGACTTGAATACCAGAAAGCTGTGTTAAAGCTGTGTATCATGGTGGGCGCTCGTTGGAACCGGTACAGCCACCAAACATAGCCACCACCTGAAATCAGGCTACTTCCGCGAGCAACCACGCCAGTTCCATCAGCTTTCCACCTGTCCATTCCCTTCATCGATTCTTCTGTTAAATTATCTCTAGATCTTTTCCTTCGTCCACCATGTCCTTCGACAATATCCGCTCTCGTTACGAAGCCGCTGGCCAAGGTCACCTCTTCAAATTCTGGCCCAAGTTATCTCAAGAAGAGCAAGCATCACTTCTCGCTCAGCTCGAAAATCTCGACATCGAACGCGTTAATCGAATTTACAAGAAAGCCGTTAGCAGCGAGGCGGGAGCTGCCAATGGTAATGCCCAACCCGATGACATTGAACCGCTACCAAAGGGTGCATCGGACTCCGTTGGCAACGCAGCCAAGGACCTTGAGTGGCGAAGAATAGGTCTGGAGGCTATTTCGCGGGGACAAGTAGGTGTCCTCCTCATGGCTGGTGGCCAGGGGACACGTTTGGGTAGCAGTGCGCCCAAGGGCTGCTACGATATCGGCCTTCCCTCACACAAATCCCTCTTCCAATACCAAGCCGAACGTATTGCCAGGCTGCAGATCGTTGCGGAGACAGAATTCGAGAAACCAGCTGGAAGCGTTGTAATTCCTTGGTATGTCATGACCAGCGGACCTACACGTCGGGACACCGAAGCCTTCTTCACCCAACATTCGCATTTCGGTCTCAAACCGGAGAATGTCATCTTCTTCGAGCAGGGTGAGCTCTATGAAAACCGCTTTGTTCATAAATAAAAGCTCACCATATGCACAGGTACATTACCTTGTCTCACCATGGAAGGCAAAGTCCTACTTGACAGTACTTCTCACGTCGCTGTCGCCCCAGACGGCAACGGTGGTCTCTATGCGGCTACACGAGCCCCGCTATCACCTGCAGACAAATCACATACGGTCCTCTCAGATCTCTCTAAGCGCAAAGTGCTCTATGTACATGCGTACTGCGTTGACAACTGTCTTGTCAGGGTTGCCGATCCCGTCTTCCTCGGCTATAGCATCGCAAAGCAAGCTGATTGCGCAGCTAAAGTCGTTCCAAAAACCCAGCCTACCGAATCTGTTGGAGTAGTCGCCTACCGCGGCAACAAGCCCGGTGTTGTCGAGTATTCTGAGATCTCGAAGGAACAGGCAGAAGAAGGGACGAGAACGGCGAACTCGCCTTCCGTGCCGGTAACATCGCAAATCATTTCTACACCACCCAGTACCTCAATTCAGTGGAGACGTTTGAGGAGGAACTAGCATTCCACATCGCGCGCAAGAAGATTCCTCACGTCGACATAGAGACTGGTGAGATCGTCAAGCCCTCCAAGGTCAACGGCATGAAACTAGAAATGTTTGTTTTCGACGTTTTCCATACACGGAACGTTTCACGGTATTGGAGGTTGAGCGCAAAGAAGACTTCAGCCCGCTGAAGAATGCCCCCCTAACAGGTTCCGATGACCCCAAGACCAGTCGTCGTGACTTGCTTTCCCAACACAGGCGCTTCTTGGAGAAGGCAGGTGCTACGGTGCAAAATGGCGTGGAGATTGAGATTTCACCCTTAGTCAGTTATGCAGGTGAAGGCCTCGAAACTGTTAAGGGAAAGACTTTCACGAGATCGGGCATTGTTGAAGGAGTTGAAGAGTTGGACGCGTTAGTATAATATACCCCCCATTCTTTTATCTGGACTTGGATAGGACTTCCGCATGGACCTTATACTTTGCATTTGCAGTCATAATGTATCTTAGTTGTGTCAACTAGGCACATGTTCATCTGGCAACTTCTTCTGCGTCGCGTTAGGTACCGTTCGCGGGACTCTCTTCTCAAGCTCTTCTCGTAGGGAGGCGAATAGTCGCTGTGTTCGTTCAGCGTTGGGCTTTTCGTTCCGGATCTGAATCAGTGTCACGACGCAGAGAGATACGTGAAGTAGATATGCTAACCTCTTGCAGCACTGTATTAGCTTGTCGATGAGCATTGCCTGACCATTCTGTGCTTCCTCCAAATCCTTTCGGAGCTGATGCATCTGTGTACGGGTGAAGAAGAACTATAATCGAACCCAAGTGACAGTCAAAGTCCACGCAGACAAACTCATACCTATCCTCGTCCAGTTATCCCTGCTGACCTTTTTCCCCTTCTGCTAGCTGCTTTTGCTCCGCGGCTCGTGCTCGTGAAAGAAGCACCTCCAGCTTCTTTTGACCAGTATATAACACACTCGAAATGCCGTTCCCGTAGCTCGTATTGTCGGAGTACTTCCTTTAGTCGTTCTCGTACACTAGTCATATATGAATAAATTGCCAGGTTTCAGCCAACTAAAGACGGGAAACATACACTCCATCAATATATTTCTTCTTCAACGTCCGTTTAGCTCTAAGAAGTGGGTTAGAGTGCGTTAGATTGAGAGTTAGTTGATTTACTCCTGTGGGTCATCTGTCCAGTTCTTCTTCAGTTTTTGTCGTTGTGGTTCCACGATTTCGTCCTTGAAGGTGATCATTGTACTTTCACGTGTGCTCAAGTCAAGGCTACTCACCAAGTCATCCGAAATGCCCTCCGTCAAGTCCATCAACTCCACAGCGAGAATCTCATCTCCATCTTCCATTCCTGCCTCCTCCGGTGTTGGTCAGCCTCGACAGTCCGTCCGTTGTGTGTGAAAATGAACTGCATCATCGAACCAGATGTCGATGAACCCGACGAGAATGTACTAGCTGCATCCGTCTTCACAGACCCATTGATAGGCTCACACCCTTGCCATCTTTCTTCCCTCCGTTTTTCTCCATACGGTCGGTCCACGCGTTGAACAGCTTCGTTAACTTCGTTTTGCGAGATATCTTAAAGAATAGCTCGGCACGATACCGACATACTACTTTGACGACGATATCGGGCATTTCTCGGTATTTAACGTCCTGTATTTTTGCCTTGTCGGCGCGTTTTGAAACGTCATTCCGCATCTGGAGCAGCTAAGGCCGAGGTTTGGCTTGGAATTGAAGATGATAGAGAACTCCACGTACCTCATCCTGAGCGTCCTCCACAGACTGTGCCAACCGTTTTCCATCTTCCTGCAGTCTATAAGCAAGACTGGATGTTTCAACGTAGCACATCACTTACCCGTAGTCGTTTGTTATCCTAGACAATGGAATCAATACATGTAGAAGTTGGTGGAAATGTATGGCAGACCTTCTGCAGCTCCCTGGCTAAATTTTCCATCTTCGTCTTGGTCTGGTTAGCCTTGGTTAGCTGACTCTTCGCTATTCGTGAAAGTTAGGCGAACATCAAACGAAGAGTTGTTACCGCACGAACCGGCATCCTTGTCCTTGGTGAGTTTCTGTTTCTCCTTGGCATGATCTCGTTCCAGCCGTTTAAGCTCTGCAAACTGGAAACCACATAAGCGGATGCAGCTATGAAGACGTTCTTGCAGTACCAGTTCAATGTATTTTGCATGAATGACATTTTTCCTCTAGTCCTTTCACCGATTTCTGGGCTTCTTCGGCTTTGGAAAGGGGAAAAATGAGTGGTACACCATGGAGAGTGAGTTTTGGCACGCACCAAATCTTCGTTCTTCTTCCTCTTCCAATACTTCCTCCTCCTCCAAAGCAGCTATTCTGTTCTTCAAGCTCTCATACATGACGGCAGGATCCACTGGGGCATCATTTTTCTTCTTCCCTTTGTTATTTGATGAAGGTGGATGCTGGTGGTGTGTGATGGTGGTGATGGTGCCGTTGACCGCCGGAGGATGGCTGGGAGGCGGTGGACCCGTACGGGCAGCATTTGGAGGCGCTGGAGGAGCAGAAGCCGGTGCAGGAGCTGGAGGAGCAGGACCGGCAGGTGGCGGTTTGGCCATTCTGGTCGACGCGTTTTGAGCGCTGGATTGTGATGCACCGTTCATGATGATGCCTTGAAAAAACGATTTCAAGGATCTAAAGTGAACAGTGAAGGGCAGACAGAGAGGCAGAGTGAATCCAAGGAAGGTTCAAAAGTCGCGTAGTGGCAAGCGTTGGTCTGTTGTCGAGCCGAAATCTTGCTTTATCCCTCTTTGTCCACGGTCGTCGTTACGGCCCGTCAACGATTCGTCCTTTCAACTAAGAAAACAAATATCGTTGCGTCGGTTGGCTGCAGAGAATTTTACCGTCGTGATCCTTGACAAGAGATTTTTTTCTCGTTTAGTCATGTAAACAAACTTGTGTCAAAATTCCGATAACATTGTAAACAAATCTTGCAGCGGTAAGAATGGGTATCCCATGACGTCGACCTTTTAACTTGACCAAAACTATCATGGTGTGTTTCTCAGCCTCTTCATACTTGCTGGACTTGACTCGGTATCGTTCATGACAGTCATCGCCTCCACCCTGTCAGGCTCAAGGTCAAACAATCGTATTCCTCTGACCCTCATGCTCACCACCGGAACAGCATGCGAACTTCAAACCTGTTTGAATAAACATACTTACAACCAGAAAAACTGCCAACGGCATCTTCGTCAACTTTACATGTGTTGTCTGAAACTATATGAGGAAAACAAACGATATGGGAGAGTCC
>NW_026848520.1:0-51233 GCF_030435595.1 Desarmillaria tabescens
TTTTTGTTCTGCAGCTGCAGCACCATCTTCATCGCGAAAGGGAAAGAGAAAGGACCAACCGAGTGAGCCTTTGGAACGGACTGCTGCGAATCCAAAAGACTTTACGCGCAAGGCTCCGTGGGTACCTACAGTTCCAGTAGTCGTAAATGGAACAGTCCTGAGAGCAATGCTTGACACTGGCTCTCGGGCAGACTTCATATCCTCAGCTGTTGTTGACTTGCTTAAGCTTAAAAAGGTGCCTTTGGCCAAGCCGATGAATGTTCGTCTTGCGGTGACAGGTTCCCTGACAAAGGTTAATTACTCGGTCGAAGCAGAGATCTCTTACCAGGATATTTGTGAGACACGCCATTTTGACGTAATGAACATTGATGGTTATGACATGATGCTCGGAACGCCGTTTCTTTTCCAGCACCAGGTTGTTATGGGTTTTAATCCGTTTCGTGTAGGGATTGGCAGTCGTGAATGTCTCCCGCTGGAAGGCGACAATGTAATATTGATATCGTCGAGTGCAGTTCAGATGGAAAATGATAATTTCATTGAATCTTTACGTCGGGATCTTCATGAGTACACTATAGATATTTGCAAGTCTGCAGAAGACACTCCTTTACCTCCTTTGCGTGCAATTAATCATACTATTCCTTTGAAGGATGAGGAGTTGACTTACTCATGGCGTCCCTCACGTTGTCCGGATGCCTTACGGCCTTTATGGCGTGAGAAGAGGGATGCATATGTGGCTTCAGGCAGATGGGAATTTCGAAGTGTTCCTAATGCCATGCCCATGTTGATGCTTCGTAAACCTACAAAGGATAAGTCAATTCAGTTGCGAACAGTTACGGATTCTCGGGAACGGAATGCCAATACACGGAAAGTGGCTTCTCCGATGCCTGATATAGATGGAATTCTGCGGAATGTGCTCTCGCACAAATATCGGAGTGTCATCGACATGAAGGATGCTTACGAGCAAGTTCGTGTAGTCCCAGAGCATGTCAGCCGTACAGCTATGAACACACCTGATGGTACGATGGTCAGTTTAGTAATGCAGCAAGGAGATTGTAACGCTCCTGCTACATTCATGGCATTGATGAACCACCTATTCTCACCGTACATTGGGGTTTTCCTTGATGTCTACCTTGATGATATTGTCATTTATTCGGACTCACCACAGGACCATGTGGTAGCTGTTAAAACTGTCGTTGATATACTTCGTCGTGAGAAGTTCTATCTGAGTGAGAAGAAGCTTCGGTTCTTTGCAGACAAGATCAGTATTCTCGGACATGTAATCGACGATAATGGTATCTGCATGGATCCGGCTAAGGTGGACAAGGTTCTAAACTGGAAGACCCCTACTACAAAGTCTTTGCTTAGCGGATTCATTGGTTCAGTTGGATACCTCGCGAATGACTTACCTGGTGTACGTATTCCAATGGGAATTCTCGAGCATCTTACAGCGCCGTCAACACCCTGGCGATGGACAGCAGTTGCTGATCGTGCTTTCAATGAGGTTAAGCAACTGATCCAGGATTGGCGGGGACCACCACCGTGTACGCTGGCGTATGGCCCAGATCACCACCCATCAACCTGATTTGTGATGCTTGTACTTCAGGAGGTAGTGGTTGTGTTTCGCAGGGTGAGGATTTTCGGACAGCTCCAATTGCTGCGTTCTGGAGCGGGAAATTCACAACAACGCAGCAAAACTATCCTGTCCATGAACAGGAGTTGTTAGCCATTGTGGAATCCTTGAAGCGGTTTCGAAATATCTTACATGGCACTCACTTCCGTATTTTCACCGACCATAAGGCACTCGAGTTTATTATGACACAAAAGCATCTTTCACCTCGGCAAGCTCGTTGGGTCGAGGTCTTGAGTGAATTTGACTTCACGATCACGTACATTCCTGGAGAAATCATATATTTGCAGATGCGCTATCTCGGATTTATCAGCTCTGAACCGCCAGGGGTTATTCGTGCCCCCTCGGAATACATTGCTGTAGATGATGAGGAAAACACGACAGGCATTGAAGCTATTACCCTGTTTTCTTGTCCTGTGTACCACCGGGGATCCTGCGATGGCAAGTATGTGGCTTCGACGCTTGAGGATGCATCCACATCAACAGCTCAGCCCCGTGTTTTCCTACGAGTCCGGGATAAGAATGGGAATTTATTGCCTCGGATGGAGGGCGTAACCTGGGAAGACTGGGAAACGGGTCTCAGAGTCATCAGCAAAGGATTCCCCGGCTCTCCCTAATCCCCGATCTGGTTACTGTGCAGACACCAGAAGAGGAGCTTGAGGATCATGTTGCGCCTCGGTTGCAGAATATCATTTCTGCTGGGAATCCTGAGTTGGATTTTCCGAACTGTCTAAGGGGACAATATGTTCATGATCCCTTCTTTGGGCTAGTTATTGCGGCACCGAACACTTACAAGAATTTTGAAGTGGTCGACGATCTTGTTTTCTTAAACGAGAGTGATCGCCGTGTTCTGTGCATTCCCGATGTCAAAATTGGCTCTCGTAATGTACGGGAGATTGTGATAACGCACGCACATTCAATTCTTGCGCATCTTGGAGCCCGCAAGACGTTACATTATCTGCGGGACAATGTCTGGTGGAAATCCATGCAGCAGGATATCCGTGCCTTTTGTGAGTCATGGTCCGACATGTCATCAAGTGAAACCTCGCACCCAGAAAAAGTATGGCGAGCTTCGACCTTTACCGGTGCCCACGTACCCCTGGCAAGTAATAGGGATTGATTTCGTGGGTCCACTCCCTGAATCTACAAATCGGTTGGGGTCATTCGACATGATCGCGGTCATTATTGACCATCTAACTCACATGGTGCATCTTGTGCCTTCGAAACAGACCTATCGGGCCAAAGATATTGCGGAATTGGTCTTTGACCATGTATACAAGCTACACGGTCTGCCTGAGGCTATTGTTAGTGACCGTGACTCCCTGTTCACAAGCACATTTTGGTCGAGCTTGCACAAGATGATTGGTGTTGAGCTTCGGTTGTCTTCCAGCTACCACCCGGAAACGGATGGACTGACAGAACGGACTAACCGGACTATGGAGCAGATGCTTCGCCTATCAATTTCTCCTTCTCAGAAGGATTGGGTGAATAAGCTACCTGGTATTGAATTTGCAATAAACAATGCGCGTTCTGAGACAACAGAGTTTGCTCCTTTCTTTCTGAACGCGGGCCGAATGCCTCGCACCTTGATTTGGAATAGTTCAACGGAATACCCTGGTGTCCGTGTCTTTGCGCAGCGAGTAAAGGATGCTTTAACAACAGCTCACGATGCGATCCTGGCAGCGCGCGTCAAGCAGACACGTCTCGCAAACAAAAAGAGACGGCCGGTACCTTTTACTGTTGGCGACTTGGTCTACATTTCAACACAGAACTTGAAAATTCCAAAAGGACGCGCTCGTAAGCTTGTACCTAAGTATATTGGCCCCTATCGTATTGTCAAGGCCTTGGGCGACGTGACGTTCGAAGTCAACATACCTTCTGAACTACGTCGATGTGGGATCATCCCAAATTCCATGCTTCATTGCTGCGGGTTCACATTCCTAACGATGACCGCCGCTTTCCGAATCGTTCTCTTGAGGCTATCCAGGCATCTGAAGATCGTGATCCTTCAGAATGGGAAGTCGAGCGGGTAGTCACTCATTCAGGACGGGCTTCATCTGCTTACTTTCAGCTCCAATGGAAAGCGGGTGACACGACATGGTTACCTTACTCCGAGTGTTCTCATCTGGAACCCTTGAAAGCTTATCTTGAGGCTCAGGGCGTAGATTCGATATCGCGATTGCCAGAGGGAAAGGGAGCTTTACCTGATTCGGATGCACAAATTTTTAGTGGGGCTGTCAGCTGGGATATAAAGGGTGTACTCACATTCTCTGGTCTCAATTCTGATCCCTTTCGCATGTCCCAAATCGATATCGCACTCAATGAGCTCTCAATCCAGGACGAATCCGTCAATGCAGCGTCCGATCGCACCTCGTCCACCCTCTCTGGCGCGTCCTCCAATGCAAGGGTTGGTGACAGCTCCTACAGCGGCACCCACACGTCCTCGGGAGACCAGGTTCGAGCCGCGCCCAGTGGGCAAGCTCCTGAGGGATCTGGCTCAGCTACTGGACACACAGGCGAAGGTTTTCCAGCATCTGGCAGTGTGGGAGGACATAGCGGAACTCGAGAGGGAGTCGGCAGTGCTCAGGAAGGAACAGAAGGACACCATTCGTCGTCTCAAGATGTTGCCGGGTCGACGGGCAGCGGCGCTGGTGGAGGAACTGGAGAGGGTTCACTACTCAGCACCACCCCCGGTTCTGCAACAGGCACCACTCGAGACCTTGGCAGAGGTTTCCTCTTTGGTACGGGAGAGGGACTAGGCGGTTTAGATTGGACGAACGAGGACTTGGACATGCTCTCTGCGCCAGGTACTCCTCCTATGACTTTATCCCCTCTCGTTCAACCGACAGCCTCTCTTCATCCTGGTAACACCCATCCGGCAGAACCAACGGCAGCAACTCCTCCTTCCTCGGCGACTGGACCAGTCATCAATGTCAACACGAGCACGGCCATGGCTCAGGGTGCGGACGCGTTGGTCAGCACCTTCCCTGATGGTACTGTCAATCATGGTGCTCACCTATGGGCCCAATCTCGTGAGTTACAGTCTTCGCACAATGCTATCACGCACCAGGTCCTTAATTTGCTTGGCCGTTGCCTTCCTGCAACGTCGGAACAGCGTGGTCGAAGCCGTAGTCGTTCCAGGAATTCATCTCCCTATACCCTTCATCGTGTTCGCCTCGACAATGCCTTGAATTCGTTCGACAACTACGCTCGTGGCCATCAGCGTCGTGGCGGGAATCGGGGCCACAATCGTGGTCGTGGTTTTGGTCGTGGTCGTGGTCGAGGAAATGGTCGTGGTGGCCCTCCTCCTCCTTATCCTGGCGCGTCCAATACCCAGAACTCTACCCAGTCTTCTGCCTCGATTTCTTCCCTTCCTATCGGCTTGTCGACAAGCACCGGATCAGCGGCTGCTCCCATCGTGGTTGAGGCTTCCGCTGGTGCTTCTGGTGACGACGTTCAGATGGCGGATGCAGCGACAGCCGCGTAGGGTGACACGTCGTGTAACGCAGGAGTTGGTTGGTCACATATGCACAGCCACTGATGTCGTTTCTTTTCTTTGTAAGAATTTTCCGTCGATACTCACAATTTGCAGCTTCCGACTCTGCAAAAATTTTATCTTCTTTTTCCTTTGTTTACTGGTGTACGGCTTGTCTCTGACAACCCGGGAGGGCGAGTGTAGGGATTTTCATCGTCTCTCGTCATCCTCGAGACTCAGCACTTACTCAGCTTTGCTTGTACCTATTGTACCATTTCCTTATATATTCTTTGCTACAGTATATATACGACGTTTTGTACACTAGTAGGACGGCTTGGACTTAACGAGAGTTGTTCTAGTTCTCTCGCGTGACGCTAAGCTTCTCTCCGCAAGTTCACTTTGTGTAGCGACACTTGGCTTCGGTCATCTGGCGTTACACACATCGAGCTAGACAAAGCCCGGCTGCGATGATCTCAACGAGGAACACATGCTCGACACTCACCAGTCCGAGTACTAAGGGAGTGTGAGTGCCCGGGAGTGCCGAGTATTCCATTGAAGCAACCTTTATTTATGTCTTTAGATCAATCATATGCGGAGGAATCAATAGACTCACCTCGGCAGCGATAATTATTAGCGCACGCACCACGCTCAACCCGTGCGCGGCAACCTGAACCCAGTCTTAATCCAATTCGGCGCCCTCCCAGCCTCCAAAATCCATCCCTTCTAGTCCTCAGGGAGAGCATCTACGCTTATCGTCGCGCAAGTCAAAATCCCGGATGCTGGATTCCTGACTCGATTGCATAGAGGATAGATGAGAAGGGAGCGTAGTGGTGTCGCCGGCAATCCTATTGATGCTGCTTTGAATTCATAAAAGTGGCTGTATGCTGTCTCGGTGGCGAGCTTGATGGCAAGAGAGACGATATTAGATATAAGGAGAAGAGAAACGACAACAAACCAACTCACCACGTTCGACCGTGTACGAAATCCCGCAGTTCAGAATACTACCCAATGACATGTTAGCTCGTGAAAACGCAGTGAATATAGGCAACGTACCTTGAACTACACCGTGATGGAAGCGTTTGGTGCATCCTGCCAAGCGAGGAATTTTCAACGCTATTCCCGTTTCATTACTCCCGACCCATAATCATCTCCTCGACCCATCCACATACGACTTGCATCCCATCTCAGTCCAATTCGAGACTCCCCGACGTGTGTCGGTCCTAGGTGGCTACGAACTCTTATTGGTTTGAGTAAGCAACGTTGAGAGTCATTTTTATTATGGCAAAGGAGGTCGTGGAGGTGTATCACATAGGCACGTCTGATGAGTTAGTCGCCGTCCGACGACTCAGGGAGAATGACTGATTGCTATAAAAAGCTGGAGATGGCTCATTAAGAGCACTGACACGTACTTAATGCTTACCAATCCCGAGGGTGAGTCTGGCGAGTGTGGGCGCTTGCGATGATCCACACTAAAAATAGCACAGTCTTCTGTGGGGAAATTTACGAGGTGGGGAGGAGTTATGCTGAGTGGACTTGGCGTCGCACTGCGAGGTCTCCATTCGAGTGATTCTCATGTTGTAAGGTTCGCCATGACTTGGTTTTTTTTGGATGAAAGTAGGATGAGATGGTGGCAGGCGAACGCCATCATCAACTGATTCCACAAGTAGGTTTCCCACGAGTATTTATCCTTAGGACTCGGAACAAGCTGCACACATCATCGTCTTCTCACCGAGGGGTTGGCATTTGTGGAACCCATCATGCTATGGGACTTCCCATATACGTGTCAGCCTTGCTTTTCCCTCGTACCGTCATCTTTACCAAAGAGTTTCTGTGGTAGTTAGCACCAACAACCATGACCAACGAAAGAGGGTTAGTTTCGCTTTCACTGTTTCTTCCTTTATATCCGCGCTCATGCGACCTTGTAGTAGTCACCAGATGCTTTTGATCCATAGTTTGTGTCATGTACATTCAAATACTTGGTCTAGCATTAATATGCTGTACAGAGCTCGAAATCGTCAAGATCACGCCTACAAAAGAGTCAAGGTTTCGCTTGAAAATCACTGCTGGAGACAAGAAGAAGAAAACAGAAGTAATAAAGATCGATGGGGTCGGTGTCCTGCCGAAGTGGACCCAAAATTTGACGCTGTAAGTTATATATGCACCCATCTCATCTTGGTGGATGTCTCACAATTTCACAAGTGAGTTCGACCCTCAAGCCATGGTTTTATGGGAGCTTTACGGTCGTCTGTGGCTGAGCCCACATTTCAAGGTCCTTGGCAGCGCTGAGAAAACACTTGGAGAGTTGTTTGGAGGGACTAGTACGAGTGCGTGCTGTATTTCTTTCTTTATTCTAATAGATGCTGATTTTTTCTGTAGGTGCTTATATACACTTATCCAATGGATCTTCCGAGGTCGCAGTCCTCAAAATATCTTGCAAGTTGGGCGGTGCCAAGGGTGTCATGATCGATGTCGTCCCTAACATCGAGAAACCCTCAGAAGGCTCTAAGCTTCTGGATAGCAACGACACTCTGGACACGGTGCTCAATGCCGTGAAGCAGATGATCGATGTTCTCGCGGATGTAAGCGATACTTTGCAAGCCAATTTATATAGCTTAACAAACCTCTTCCCAAGGTGCACCCTGCGGCTACCATCGCTTGGGGATTTCTGTCTATCGGATTCAAAGTGGGTTGTCGACGGTGTTCCCAGTGCATGGATATATTCATACCATAGATACAGGTCTTAAAGAGGCAACATGACACGAATCAAGCTATATGTGATCTTTACACAGACATGATATCAGCATATGATGCATTCAGCAAGGATGATATCTTAGAGCAGCGTGTTCGATTACAGGGAATTTATAATTCCTTGTTCAAGCAGACCATCGAGTGCGCCATTTTCATTGAAGGCTATACAAAAGAGAGCGGGATAAGTATGTTTTTAAGTTACATTCATCTCACAATATCTGACGGTTCTTTCAGAGCATCTCTTCGAGATGGATATATCGGGCCAAGCCGAAAAATTTCGTCAGGCTTTCGTCGACCTGAAGAGCCACTTGAGCATGGGATATGCAAAGGAGGCAGTCGTTGTCACTCTTGGTGTCCAGAAAAGTGTGGATGTTCTGGGTGCGCTGTTTTTCCAGCTGCAGTGCTTCATGAGTACTGACCATTAATACTTTTAGTCATGAGAGATCAGCTACGAGATCTCCATCCGTCTCGAGAGCTAGGCCCAAAGTCGCAGTGTACACAAGGAACTCGTGTTGAGACAATCAACACGATGATGTCGTGGATTGTCCAGTGTGACGGCAAAATGATGTGGTGCAAAGGATTGGCAGGGACGGGGAAGAGCTCTTTGATGGGAACCCTCCACGACTTGCTCACTGCGGACATTGGAGGATGCAGTCGGCTTGCGGCCTTCATTCGATACGACCGTATTGAGTATTCAGATGCCAGCAAGTTAATCAGCAGCATCGCATATGCCTTGGGAATGTTCGATGACCGCATCGGGACCGCAATCTCCAAAGTTATCCAGACATCGCGGTCAGTGGCAACCATGTCAGACCCGTCTGCTCAGTTTCGGCTTCTACTTCGTGATCCGCTTGAATCCCTCCCCAGTCTTGTCGATGAGGGTCCCCTGGTAGTCATCATCGATGGATTGGATGAGTGCGATGTATCTAATGAAATGTTAGCTGTACTCGCCGAGGGATTTGGTCCGAAACTTCCCTTTATGCGACTCATCGTTGCCAGCCGACCGATTCATCGCATAGCTATGGTGTTCGAGGAACGGGACTGCATATCCACACTCCATTTAGATACATCCTCGGAGGATGTAAACCGTGATATTCAATTCTACTTGGAAATCCAATTTGCAGCTATACACGAGGATGCGTTTCAGGAGAAATGTAAAGAGCTGGATGCCATCAATGGACTGACAGCACGGGCGAGCGGTTTTATTCATTTGGGCAGCAACCGTTGCGAAATTTGTTCATGCATTTCCAGGGATATCAAGGCTTCAGGCTCTCCTAGCCACAGATATCCCTAATGATGCGACCGAGGCTCTAACATTCTTATATCGCACCGCTTTGAATACTCTTGTGTCTGAAATCCCGGGTAACAATGCGGACATTAAAAAGTGTGTGTGTGCTGTTCTCGGCGCTGTTCTGGTGGCCGAGACGCCTCCGGGGATGACAGAGGAAACGCTTGATGACCTTGTCCTAGACCAAGGCAGTCCTCCGTCGCATCACATCGTGTCTATGCTAGGAAGTATACTCAGTCCTGAAACTGAGGACTCACCCATCCGACTCATACACAAGTCTCTCGATGATTTCTTACAGGATCGGAGCCGATGTGGGGACGAATGGTTCGTTGATGTCACTTTGCACCGCGTGACACTAGCCAAACGGTGTCTGACTTCATTGACATCTTTCCTTCTGGAGTGGTCCAAAATCAATTCACATAGCTCGGACGTCATCGCTGTACCAGAGTATCTTTCCCGATATGCACTGTTTGGAGCATTGTGGCATATTAACGCCTTCGACAAGACTGGCTTAGAACTCTTTGCGTCCTTTTTCCGTCGCCACTTTCTTCCTTGGTTGGATGTACATCTATTTATTGGATCTGGCTCTGTCCTTCCAAACATGGCGATGTTGCTGAACTGGTCTAACGTACGTGGCGTGAAATGAGCTTTATTTCCTGAACTAAATCATCTTGGTACTAGCAATTTGATGGCACTGAGCCTCGCACTTTATTCTACCACGCTTATCTGTTTGCGTATAGAGCAATAGAGGACGGAGGGCGATCTACGTTAGGACCATCATATGTTTACACTCGCGCGATGTGTCTTTCACCGTCGAGTAATGTCATTCGCAAGACCTGGGACTTGGAGCAGTCCAATGTTTCGGGTGAACCTGTGTTCCCTGACAAAGAGCGCCTTCTCTCTTGCATGATACGTGGCCAGCATCCCTACTATTACACTCTTCCAGACTCCAACACTCTCATGACCTTAAGAACCTCATCATCATCCGTATTCATCCAGCAATGGGAGATCGACACGGGACGACAGAAATCATCGCCAGACATGCACCATATTATTCAACTTCCATTTTTCAGCAGTTACGAGTCTTATACCGTCTACACGTATGGACGGTCAGTACTCTTGTTTGAAAAAGAAACTTTGACACCTCCGCCAACATCAGAATGGATAATGCTACCCCAAATCCCCAACTATACTTCACAGGAGACCATCGGTACCGCTTCATGGCTTTGCATCGGTCTCTTTGACTCCCGAACTCAAACGTTCAAAACGTACCTGTTGTCGCTGCCTAACACCAAGGCCGTCTCAAAGGAAGTATATGACAATGGCATCGTCCTCGCACATAACGCTGGATTTTTTATGAAGATTACCATCTGTCAAGAAGACAACTTTGTATGGACATCAATTCCGGCACATCGAGAATTACAAATTAATCGAAGTGGATCAACAATTCTATTGAGGTACCACAATGACACTATACAGCTATGTGATGCACGGACGGGTGCTGCTGTCTTTGACTCCCTTCACAGTGATAAATACCTGGTTGGTGACTCTGATGATGGAACAAAAATTGCGCTTTGTGACTTGAATTCGGATGTGACGAGTGTATTCGACATGGCCTTGGGTGGTAAGGTCATTGTTGTATTAGATGGTCGAGTGGGAAGGGTCTTGCTCTTTGGAGAAAAGATTACCTATGAACTGAACAAATGCCTAATCATCCAAAGTTTGGAAACGGGTGACATCCTCTTTCGCCACGGCATTCCCGAGCATTGGGGGCCGTATCATATAGATGCTACTCCAGATGGAACGAGAGTTATCACTTATAATTCACGCACATGTATGGTATGGGACGTTGGAGACTTATAGTACAGTATCAGTACCTCAATTACCATCTATTTCTTTTGAAAATGTCTATACATTTCAACTCTCAGAAATTCTTATGCCGATGTCTGCTTTTCCTGTCCCGTATCTTCCCCTACAGCCATGCCGCTCTCGCAATGATCAGATCTCATCCCACGTATTTTTGCTGCAAGGAGGTATACAGGTAAATGAGTCATAGGTGCCACAATCTCTCGTGATTCGAAGGCTTACTCTTTCTCACTTGCCCTGGCTGCTCTCTACTCTACTCTATGTGGACGTCAAAATACGTTTTTGAAAACAGCCATCGATACGAACGATCAAAATGCAGCAACGTGGTTTCCCATGGGGGAAATGTTCGTATAAAAGGTTTGGCTTCCTTCGACAATGCTTCGAGTCCAGGTCTTCGCTAGCCCGATGATCTTGGAACAGATACGACCCGACGAATAGCTCTCGTCTCCATCACTGCAGGCCAAGTTTTCCTTCTCCGTTCCGTTTATCAAAGAAGTCAGCCAATCTCTACCAGTTCCAAAGCTGTGTCCAAGGATTAGTCGAGCTAGCCATTTGCCCGTCTACATGCGCAACCATCACTCCAAATCTCCTCACGACAAATGGCAAGGAAAAAAGACGAGGAAAGCACTCGACGAGGATGTCCAATGAGAAGAGAGAGCGCTAATTGACTGCCCATTCGGGAATTAGCATCCCGGCATCCTAGACAGTGGCGCGCGCCATTGAGGCCATCACTCCGAGGCTGTTGCATGCTTCCCAGTCGTAAAGATGAAGCCAGAGAAGCCAAAGTCGGTGGGTAAAGTCCATTCTTAACTGCTGACGTAGACTGTCTTTGAGGAGGTACATCGGTTGCAGATTCGTCCTTTGTGGCAGAGAAGGGTGGCGAGTCGAATATCGATGCTACAGATCACCTTGCACCCCTGCAGAATTTGGGTGGCGCGGGCTGTACTGTATTCAAGTCTGTGATATTGAAGGGAGATAAGGCATGGGAAAGTGCTCCCGGTTGTGGTTCTATGGTCGTGCTGTTAGACACTCGAGGGGGATCCTCGTCCAAGTCAGATTGGAGATCACTGTCTTCATCATAGGAATACTAGTAGATGCCAGGCAGAGGATCATCCTCAGCGTGAGAAACCGTCATACCTAGAAATAGAGTATATATTAGTGTTCATGAAAAAAGATAGCGCCTGGACAAAGCTTACATCTCTCCAAAAGCGCGTTGCGGCCTTTCAAAATGCTGCTGCTTGCATAAATGGGGCAGCAATTCTGGGTCTACGCGAAAAGGGCATAAATTTGACATCAACAGGAAATTCGCCGTCGAGGGTGGCTCTAATCGGCGTGGAGAAGATTTGTTCGAGGGACTTCGGAGGAAGGCTCTGAACCCGAAAGGGACAATGGTGACGACCAGATCAATGAAGAGTTCGCCCAATGGAAGGGGAATATCGCAGCGTCCTAGTGAGATTGTGCTTTGCTTTTGGGGTGCGCAGTCTTCCTCCAGCACAGAAAGGACACAGCCTTCCCTCCTGAATGGCGCATGAGTCGAATAGCTTCTGGGCGGAAAACCAGCCAGACCTGACTGAAGCAACGCGCGCACATAACCACACTGGAATCGATAACGATGGATTGCAGTCTTCCACCTCCCCGCCCTTTACTGACAGGGGTAGTTGCCAGACAAAGATCGAGCTTGAAACTCCATCCCATGCCACATGCAGGGCTACAGAGCAGCCCAAAGTCATTGTCAACCTATGATAGCGAATGCGGACTTGATCTGTAGCGGACTCATGGACGACAGCTCATGTCCCACAGAATCTGGGTTGATAATCGGACACGGTGATGATAAGGGAGGTGAATAGACCCCTGGAGAAGTAGGTGACAAGTTTGGCATGTAACGCGTTAGCCTTCGGAGTGCTTGGCGTCGACTGGTATATATCCTCCGGCTCCGTTGAATGGGAGAAGGTGGAAAATCTACAACATAGTCAAAAGGAAAATGGTATGAAGTTGGCGGCCTGAAGGCTGCAAATCAGCCATGATGGATGAGATCTTGAGGTCCGGAGGTTTGGACTTGCTTTGAATATGTGTCTGCATAGTAGAGACACCAAGAATAAGCGTATCTATGGTTGAACACAGTTAGTATCTTTGTACGTGACTATGGGTAATAAATTTACTTCGTAATAAGCTGGACAAGGATGATGTTCCCACCCAAATTACTCTCCCAAGTTCATGCAGGATGGCCCGGTTACGGCGAATGACGATCGTCGATGAAAGAGTTGTCCCGTCGAATCTTGAAGCTTCAAGCGGCATCTTTGTTCACGCGATTTTGCTCCAAGTTAATCCTCGCTATGTCAGTCAGACGAAATCCGAGTCGACTGGAGTGCATTGCTGGCAAGCACAGCAAGTACTTGGCTAGTCGGCAACCAGGCATGCTGTAATGCTGTTTTGTCGTTCGACGGATGGCGGCCTGCCGGTCCGTGCATCCTTGTTGTTTTCCCTCTTTCGCCCATATTCGCCAGTGACGACAACAACGACTGTATATATGCGAACTCAGCTCTGTGATGTCGATGAAGAACCATGACTAAGACTTACATCGATGACGACCAAGCATATATTCTCTCCAGACATCCCAACACGCCTATTGCGCCCTTCGCCTACCACCCCTAGGCCTCAACGTCAATCTTGCTACCTGCATCCTGACTCCTGACTGCTATCTCCCTCCTTCCCTTTCCATATACCCACAAGGCGAACATCCAGCACATCGAGCTAGACAAAGCCTGGCGATGATCTTGACGCAGAGCACATGCTCGACACTCACCAGTCCGAGTGCTGAGGGAATGTGAGTGCCGGGAGTGCCGAGAATTCCATTGAGGCATTCTGTATTATGTTTTACATCAGTCATATGCAGAGGAATCAATAGGCTCACCTCGGACAGCGATAATTACTAGCGCACGCATCACACTCGACCCGTGCGCGGCAACCTGAACCCAGTCTTGATCCGACTCGGTGCCCTCCCAGCCTCCAAAATCCGTCCCTTCTAGTCCTCGGGGAAAGCGTCTACGTCTATCGTCGCGCAAGTCAAAATCCTGGATGCTAGATTCCTGACTCGATTGCACGGAGGATAGATGGGAAGGGAGCGTAGTGGTGTTCGCCGGCAATCCTATCAATGTTGCCTTGAATTCAAGAAGTGGCCAGTATGCTGTCTCAGTGGTGAACTTGAGGACAAGAGAGACGACATTAGATATAAGGAGAAGAGAAACGACAACCAAACAACTCACCGCGTCTGACCGTTTATCGATATCCACCATATTGGTGACCCTCGATATGTGTGAAATCCCAGAGTTCGGAATACTACCCAATGACGCGTTAGCTTCGTGAAAACACAGTGAACATGGGCGACGTACACTGAACTACACAAAGGGGCCGTGATGATAGCACTGAGTGCATCCTGCCAAGCGAGGAATTTTCAACACTATTCCCGTTTGATTACTCCCTCCCCATAATCACCTCCTCGACCCATCCACATACGACGACTCGCATCCCATCTCAGTCCAATTCAAGACTCCCTGACACGTGTCGGTCCTAGGTGGCGACGAACTCTCGTTGGTTTGAATAAGCGATGTTGAGAGCGATTTTTATGGAGGCAAAGGAGGTCGTGGAGATGCATCGCATAGGCACGTCTGATGAGTTGGTTGCCGTCGACACAGAATCAACGGCCGTGTCCTTGAATAGCTCTGTGCTCAGCGTGTCTGGTGTCAAAACAGGTAATTTTCGCCTCCCCTCGAAAGTACTGGTGGTATTGGTGAAGTCGGCAGCGAATCGTGGGTCAAAGGGGACATTGTCGAATCCTCCGTCCTGAGAACCGGAGATGTTAACGGACAGTTTTGCGAGCGCGTCTTTTGGACTGAAAGGCGATGGCGGCGTTGACATCCGAGTTCGGCCTTTCCTCATCTTTAGCGGCACTACCCCTCATTCGTCCTTTTCTCCACCGGTAAGATCTCCTTCGCTTCTTTTCAGCATGAACCTCAAGCGCAAATTTTCACAGCATTGATAGCGGGTACAATGCTAGGTGAGAATATAGTCATTAGTCGCACCAGTATCAAAAAAGAGACTCACCCAAAGAATCAAGTCAAAAGTGTGCTCCCTCCGCAGTTGCTCTAACAGGGCCTTGGTTACTCGATATACGGAGTAAGCTCAGCAGCGACTAGCTAGGTATAAATGAGTATTGGCATGGACCAATGAACACTACCACATACCTGGTTCGTCTTCCCTTCCATAGCGAACACCGGCCGATAACTGTTGCAGCAAATGAAAAACGAGGAGAGGAGAGTCGACGAGGTTGCCATTTGAGGTGATTCTCAAGTAAGGCTCGCCACGACCTAGTTTTCTTGGATGAAGCCGGACGAGATGGCGTGCCATTCAAATTGATTCCATGAATAGATGTTCCCACGGTATTTAAACTTAACCGAGAGTATTTATGAAGCTGTACGCAACATCATTTTCTCACCAAGGCGCTTGTGGATTGGATGCATTCAGATGCTGTTGGACTTCCATGCACGTGTCAGCTTTGCCTTTCCCTTGTACCACCATCTCTGCGGTAGTTAGCACCAACAACCATGGCCAATGAAGGAGGGTTAGTTTCGCTTTCACTGTTTCTTCCTTGATTGATGTGCTCATATGTCCTCGCTGTAGTCGGATCCTTTTCATTCGTGGTTCGTGTCATAGATTTGAATACTTGGTCCAGCCTTATGTAATGTGCTATATAGAGCTTGAAATCGTCAAGGTCGCGCCTACAAAAGAGTCAAGGTTTCGCTTGAAAATCACTGCTGCCAACAAGAAGCAAAAAACAGAAGTAATAAAGATTGATGGAGTCGGTGTCCTGCCGAAGTGGACCCAAAATTTGATGCTGTAGGTTATATATACACTCATCTCATCTTGGTGGATGTCTCACGATTTCACAAGTGACTTCGACCCGCAAGCCGTGGTTTTATGGGAGCTTTGCGGTCGTCGTCGGCGGTGGCTGAGCCCACATTTCAAGGTCCTTGGAAGCGTCGAGAAAAAACTGGGAGAATTGTTTGGAGGGACTAGTACGGGTGTGTGCTGTATTTCTTTCTTTATTCTAATAAATGCTGATTTTCTGCAGGTGCTGATATACATCTATACAACGGATCTTCCGAGGTCGCAGTCCTCAAAATATCTTGCAAGTTGGACAGTGCCAAGGGTGTCATGATCGATGTCGTCCCTAACATCGATCGAGAAACCCTCAGAAGGCTCCAAGCTTCTGGATAGCAATGACACTCTGGACACGGTGCTTGAGGCTGTGAAGCAGATGATCGATGTTCTCGCGAATGTAGGTGATATTTTACAAGCCAATCCATATTGCTTAACAAGCCTCTTCCCAAGGTGCACCCCGCGGCTACCATCGCTTGGGGATTTCTCTCTATTGGATTCAAGGTGGGTTGTCGACGGTGTTCCCAGTGCATGGATATCTTCATATCATAGATGAAGGTCTTAAAGAAGCAGCACGACACGAATCAAGCTATACGTGATCTTTACACAGACATAATATCAGCATATGAAGCGTTCAGCACGGATGAGATCTTAGAGCAGCGTGTTCGATTACAGGGAATTTATAATTCCTTGTTCAAGCAGACCATCGAGTGCGCCATTTTCATTGAAGGCTATACAAAAGAGAGCGGGATAAGTATGTTTTTAAGTTACATTCATCTCACAATATCTGACGATTCTTTCAGAGCATCTCTTCGAGATGGATATATCGGGCCAAGCCGAAAAATTTCGTCAGGCTTTCGTCGACCTGAAGAGCCACTTGAGCATGGGATATGCAAAGGAGGCAGTCATTGTTACTCTCGGTGTCCAGAAAAGTGTAGATGTTCTGGGTACGCCGTTTTCCAGCTGCAGTGCTTCGTGAGTGCTCACCATTGACACCTTTAGTCATGAGAGAACGGCTACGAGATCTCCATCCGCCTCAAGAGCTAGGCCCCAAATCGTGGTGTATGCAAGGAACGCGTGTGGCGACAATAAACATCATGGTGTCGTGGATTGCCCAGTGTGATGGCAGGACAATGTGGTGCAAAGGATTGGCGGGGATGGGGAAGAGTTCCCTGATGGGAACTCTCCATGAGTTACTCACAACGAATTTCGGAGGACGCAGTCGGCTTGCAGCATTCGTTCGCTACGACCGTGTCGAGTATTCAAAAGCTAGCAAGTTAATCACCAGTATCGCATATGCCTTGGGAATGTTCGACGACCGTATCGGGATGGCCATCTCCCTAGTTGTCCAGACATTGCCATCGGTCGCGACCTTGCCACCGTCTGCTCAGTTTCAGCTTCTACTCCGTAATCCGCTTGAATCCGTTCCTGATCTTGGTGATGGAGGACCTCTGGTTGTCATCATTGATGGATTGGATGAGTGCGACGCATCTGATGATATGCTGGCTGTCCTTGCCGAGGGATTTGGTCCGACACTTTCGTTTATGCGCCTCATTCTTTCCAGCCGACCGCTTCATCGCATAGCTACGGCGTTCGAGGGACGAGACTGCATATCCACGCTCCATCTAGATACATCCTCGGAGGATGTCAACCGTGATATCCAGTTCTATTTGGAGCGAGAGTTTGCAACCATACGCGATGATGCATTCCTGGAGAAGTGTAATGAGCTAGATGCTGTCGATAAACTGATGGCACGGGCGAGTGGTTTATTCATTTGGGCAGCGACTGTTGCAAAATTTATCCATGCATTTCTGGGAATATCAAGGTTGCAGGCTCTCCTAGACACGAAAATCCCTAGAGACGCCACCGAGGCTCTAATAACCTTATACCGCACGGCTCTGGATACTCTCGCGTCTGAAATCCTGGGTGCCAATGCGGACATTAAAAAGTGTGTGCGAAGCGTTCTAGGTGCTGTGTTGGTGACTCAGACACCTCCAGGGATGACAGAAGACATCCTTGATAACATTGTCCTACTAGGCGAAGCCTGCCCTCCTTCGCGTCACATCGTGGCTATGCTAGGAAGTGTACTTAGCCCTGAAACTGAGGACTTGCCCATCCGACTCATACACAAATCCTTCGACGATTTCTTGCAGGATCGGAGTCGATGTGGGGATGAATGGTTCATCGATGTCACTCTGCACCGCAAGGCAATAGCCGAACAGTGTCGGGTTGCATCAAAATCATTTCTGAAGACATGGTCTCCCAAAAGTGATATGGACATCGCAGCCGTACCAGCGTATATATCCAAATATGCATTGTTTGGAATGTTCTGGTATTCCGCTTTTGACAAGAGTGACATAGAACTATTCACTTCCTTTTTCCGCCACTACTTTCTTCCATGGTTGGAGGTTGTTGTCACGGATGGCGGCGTTCTCCATTTTGAAATTATGGACACGATCTGTCGACAATATGGACAAACACGCATACCATTCGAAGTCGATATCCGTGATTCGGACACTATCCACCGTGTTCTTCGAAGTTCCGCTGAGTTTTACTGTCACCTTCACCATTCTAGCAAAAGGAGCCTCCTCGCCGGAAAGGTCACACTTGAGTGTATGAAACTCAAAATGACATGGCCCCCCGAGCCCCACGTCAGGCACTCGGGGATTGAGAAGTTTGGCTGTGATGAAATGACAACTTCCCGTCACTTCCTCCCCACTCCGAGTCCCTTCTGCTCCTTGTCGCCTCCGCCTCCGGGCTTCAAGCCACCTCCCGGCTACTGGTTGCCTACCGGCGATAACCTGAACATCGAAGGTGTGATTTTTGTTGATGCTGATGGGACAAGTTATGGATTCAAGATTGACAATACCACATCGGTGCCTCTTTATGTTTCGATGTTCTATTTTAATGTCAGTTCTTTGAGCATTTGTACATAGTCCTGTTGGTCTTCACTCTTTGCTTTACTGACCAGATCCTGCCTTTTTTAGATCCATTCTATCAACCGGGAAGTGCAAAAAATGCTATGGAAAATACCGTTGATGCCCCCTCCACCCTGGAGGATCACAGACCATCGGATACAACGCCTTCATCAGCTGGCAGAGCCTGAGGACTGGTAATGGTCCACAGATGTTCAGCATAAGAAAGGGACAAAATGTTGAGGTTGGCTTCTTGAAGCTTTTCTTCTCGACAGAGTATCTAGACTTGTCAGCCATCATCCAACAGTCACCTTTTGAAGGCCATCACCAGACTGTTCCACCTCTGGTGAGGAAGATATCTTCCCTATGTCATACAATGTGTGTTCCAGTTGTTCAGAAAAAGAGAGGTGAAGCTGAGACTGATGATGAGGACTCGGAGGAAGGTGGTATTGTGGAGAGTGAAGAGTCAGATTTATTTTAATTCTATGGCTGTTCTATTTAATATACAGACATTTTACTGCATTTTGGCACTGTGTATTTGAATCATAAGTACTAGTACTTTCGTGTAGGGCCTGGTTACAGCAAAGGAATGAAGAGTTGTTTGGTACCGGGCTCTTCAAGCTTGACAGTACTTCAAGTAACCGTAGAAATAAATAAGTAGTAGTAGAGCTGCATTCTTATTCGCCGCGGCACGATATTGAAGAACCAGATTAGCAACCTAACCTTAGATTACAGACGACTCGGCCGATACAGAGTTCGCAGAGTTCGGCAAATGCCAACATTCGGCCGGCGGTAATCTCGGCAAGTAGCGGCATGACGTAACGGTGCTTTGTCATTCGATGGATAGCGGCTCGCTGGTCCGTGCGTCCTTGTTGTTTTCCCTCTTTCACCCATATTTGCCGATATCGACAACGACGACTGTATATATGCGAACTCAGCCCCGTGATGAACGACCATGACTACTCGAGGAGCTCGTCGAGCTCGAGCAGCAGCAGGAACGGTAACGGCGCCACAATTACATCCCATTACACTTCACCCCGTGCTTCCTCTTCTTCACCCCGTGCTTCTACCTCAACGACGACCAAGCAAATATTCTCTCCCGACGATCCTACACTCCGGTGCATATGTGAGCTGCCGCATGATGATGGGTTCGGGTTTAGCATTGGTTGCGAGGACTGCTTGAGGTAGGCAGCACCCTCATTCTTCTCCCAGCTTGCGCTCACAAGCCTTTTATTTTACCTCTCTTCTGCAAACTCTATTCCGAAATTGGTTTACTAACGCATTTGCCTTACTTAGATGGTGCCATGCCGCATGCTTTGGGATATACGCCGGAGTCAACGAGCCCGACGAGTGGCGCTGCTGGGTGTGCAAGGGCGAAGGTGGGAGCAGGCGACGAGGCGACGAGGTCGACGAAGAAGAAGAACGTCAGACATACGTTCGTATCGAGCAGGATATCCTCCGACTGCATTCCCCCAACCATTCGCCTACGCCACATTCCAGTCCCCCAGCGGCGTCGGACCCCCACCTTACATACCTCTTGCATTTACCTTCCCCGCCTGATTCTGTCCTTCCGCCGACATATACGTTGCATACCGCCCAGCGCGTCGGCCCAGGGACGTTTCTTATTCCTTATCTCTCCGTGGTCACAAGTGCGCGGTCGTACGTCGAGGATCCGCTCAACGGGTATGCATATGCACGAGTCCCGAGGGTATTCGTCCATCTCATTCCTTCGCATGACGACTCCGATGATTGTGGTGTGGCTCTCGATGCGAGGCTTGCGGGTAATGCCGCTCGCTGGATCCGCTCTGGCTGTTATCCCAATGCCGAAATACATGCGAACGAAGACGGCGGATGGGGCGTGTATGCTATACAAGAGCTAAGCGCCGGAGATGAGATAGTGCTAGGCTGGGAATGGGACGATGCCCATCCCATACATGGCGGCGAGGAAGGGAAGGTCGAAGCTGTTGACGCCTTGGAAGGAGCCTTCATGACTTGCGCATGCGACGGCAGGATGGGTTGTGCACTCGAAGCGATGCGCAGAGGGGATTGGAAGGCTGACAACCTGGGTCCGCTGGTCGGGAAACAGAGAGGATTCAAGACCAGGGCAAGGGAACGAGGTGGCGTCGAGATTGTAGCAGGAAAAGGAAAGCAGAAGCGAAAGGAAGTGAAGGGAGCGGTCTTGCCGGTGGAAAAAGTGACGGAGCAAGGAGGGGTAGTGCCGCCCAAAATGAGGAAGGGTCAAGCACGAATGCCAACGTCGCCGTCGCTGTTGAGCCCAACAGACGAATTTGCAAAACTGTCGTTAATGTCACCGATTCTCAAGACGGAGGACTCGACGATGCCACTTTTGACCCACGATTCACTATTGACTTCTCCTGTACCACCAGCGCTGTCGAGGAGGAGAAGAACGTCACCTGGTTCGACGCCGGACGCGCCGAGTGCAGATACATTGGAAGGCATGGCTGTTGATTCGAGGGCGACCAGCTCATCTGATGTGCCTATGTCTGAACCACCTCCGCGACCTCCTTTGCCCAAGCGAAAACCTTCCAAAAAATTACCATCGACGCCACCTATCCAAACTCATGGGAGTCCACCGCCGCCAAGGGTCGATAAAGACCACTCTACGCTTGCAGAAGCACCTCGACGACCTTCATTGCCTAAACGAAGACCGCGAGCGAAAGAATCTCCGGACTCCACGCCGGACACCCCGCCTCTAGAAACCCCTGATGGGATGATAGTCGACCTACCACTGCCAACGCCTAATGTCCCGGCAGCGGAACTAGCTATCATGAGTCCAGGAAAGAAGAGGAAAGAACCAGATACAGAGCCACCGACGCGTCTTAAATCGCCGTCGCCCGTGATGAGGACCCCTTCACCTGATATTCCCGGCCTGTTCCTTGTATCACCCAAGACGCCGCCATCACACAATCCCTCATCTTCATTCCCATCATCCGCTTCTCCCACAATCCGGTCTCAACTATTCTCCTCACATTCTCCTCCATCACCACCCTCGCCGCCTCCACCAAACGTATCAAAATCACTCCCCGAGATGAAATCCCAGTCAAACCCCAACTCGCCCCAAAAGCGCCGTAAGATGACGCTGGATGATTGGAAGAAGGAGCGGGAGAAGAAGAAAGTGGGCAAGTGGGATAAGGATGGGCCTGTTGTGGTTAAGCGGGAGGAGGAGGAGCCGTCATTGAAGATGACGTCTATACCGATACCGATACCAGTTCCGAGGGCACCGCGTGCGATGACCATCCCAGGCGCGCCGCGGGCCCCGAGAGCGATGATGGGCGGTGGGTGGGGGTGCTAGGATTTCGTTATTTGCTCTCTGAACAGCTTTTGTATTTGGATAATTTATGTGTTATTTCTTTGTTGTACCGGTATGTACCTTGGCATGTAGAAATTTGATTCGCTTCCAACAATTGGGATAATTGCGAGACTGCCGAGTGTCCTAGTCTGACACAGCTGTCTTACAAGTTACAGTCCACAAATGATGGAAGTACAATGCTCGGGTTCAGATAGCGAATAGCATGATACCTCAAAGTTGGGATTGGAGCAAGACCAGAGTATCCACTTATAATATATAGAGTCCGTTGGAATTGTATAGGAATCCGAAAGCAATCTTATCGAGTTATACGGTGTCACTCGATTCTCAAAGGACTAACAAGTATGGTTAATTCGAATACCTTTAGTCCTGATACCAGATTCGCATGTCCCTACGGGAACTCCCCATGATCTGCGGTGTTTGGTAAGAAAACACCGGCATCGTCAACAGGACGTCAATGTACGTCGGTCGTTCCGGCAGGTCTTCGGATCTCAGCGCGCGGAGAAGGGAATACGTGAAAATGCCATGAAAGCCGTCCTGCCCTTTAAATTGCACCTCTTTCGCATACCCATACTCCTGAGACGCTACCACCATTATGAAACAATCCTCGTCCGGACTTCAATCTGGGTCCAACACCGACTGATAGCCAGGACAGTGGGCTAGGTCCTTGTCTGAAGCACGAAGCATATCGAGTGGGGAAGCACGGTTCATTAGTGAACGGATGCTTCGAGCGCCCGGCGGTGGGAAGCCCCTAAAATGAGTTCCGACAAAGCCACAGTCGAGGAAAACGGTGATTCGGTGTCCTTTGGCGGAAGAGATCACGGAGAGAATGCGGTTGAGCTCTCGGTCGCTGATGTCAGGGATCAGAGTTCCGTGGGTGAGTTCGGTGCCACGATCGACGGGACAGATTGCCTCTATAGCGTTATCGGGTCCGTCTTCCCAGTGTCCAGGTTCAGGATAGCCGGAGCCGTGTCCGGCGAAGTAGATGAGGATGATGTCGCCGTGGAGGATGCGGCTGTCGCTGGATAGCACTGATGATGTTAGCACGGGTGGCGGATTCGTCGAGGAGAAGGTGGATGTGGTCTTGAGGGACACCGAGGTCCTTGGTGACGTAGTCCTGGATTGAAAGTGCGTCCGAGACGCAGCCTTTCAAGCGATCGTTACTGTACTCGTTGATACCGATAATGACGGCCCAAAATTGCGCGCCGTCGATCTGTGTACTCGACTCAATTATTGCTGATCAATAAGGCACGTAACGAATACGAGATGAACACATACTTTTCCACTTACATTCGAAAGTTCATAAAGCTGCATGTATTTGTGGTAACGAGGATCGCCTACGGACGTAGATCTGGCTTTAGTCTCTTGGCGAATTGCGTCGGCGTCCGTCATGCCGTACTCTTGCGCCAACTTCGCTTCCAGCTCCTCCAGCTTCTGTATCCTTCCATCCTAGCACATAGTTAAAACGACAAGTTCAAATACATACAAAGACGGCTATACCATGGAATAGGGGCTGCGTGTAGAGGTTGAGACGTTTAAATCCTAGTAGAAAAAGCGCTCGTTGATAGCGATGATATGAGAGATCAAAGGAGCACCTACAGAAGGGCTATTGGGTTCCTGAGGCTTTGTCGAAGATAGCTGCGGCACAAGATCAGCGGCGAGCATTTTATTGGACGAATACTCCAAGCACACCTGTCCTGCTTGCTCATCGGATGCCGTGCATGCAGGATTGCAATGGCTTGGCCGTTGTGAATGTTTGTCATTCATAGTCATTGAAGACATAGTGCTGATGGAGGATCAGAAGAGCTGCGTTGGTAGGAGGTATGCAACGCACCTGGATCAGTTTCAGAATACGGCCCCTTGTTTCGTTTTTTTCGACTTTGCATGGAAGGTATAGTGGTAACTGAGACTGTAAGTCAAAGTCTCTAACATACACGTAGGAATGTCATTGGTCAGGAAAAATCTCGCTCCATCTGGTCCCATAACCATTCTGAATGGTCCTTGGCGATATGATGATGTTGCGTACTACATCTGTTCGCAATCCTATGAATACTCGGTTTTTGCAGTTGAGAGTACCGTGGGAAAAGGTCACTCGTCAGCCACCGGCCGTTCCTTATTGGGACATCGCGCCGGGGCCCGGTAATACCACCACCATGCTATTCCGTTCGAAAACCAACTTGTCATGGTGAGCCTTGAGAATTGCCTCGAATGACAACTTCGCAGTGTGAGGCCGAGCACAACTCCTCTTCTCGTTCCACTACAAAAGTCATAAGCCAGTGTTCGGTTATACAGGAGGGTCGTATGAAGCATCTGGTGTTCAGTCTTGAAATGGTTTTCATTTGATAGGTATGTGGGTCAGAATGGAAGAAGCGAAAGGTGACGCGTGATGGTCCGATGGATTCAAGTAATTCGAGTAGCTAGCTATACACATGACTAATCTGAAGAAGAACAATGGTAGCTCTAAAAATCGCTGGACGGAGTTTGGTAATTATTAATCAAGTGCGCAAGACACGATTTACTTTCTTCAAAATGTTTGCGCCGTGTGGAAGTTGACCGGTCGCCACCATGTCTATCATTCTTTCCCACTCGACCCTTACCGTAGAATTGGTAAAGTGATCCAATAAGATCTCCAATTCCATTTCGAATATCTCAGGGTAACTAGAACGACGAGTGCATCAGCGACCCGGTGTTAACTTCAAAGACCAACGGCGTACTTTGTAGTGAACTTCGAGAAGATCTCCGTAACAATGTTTTCAGGCCTGAGCTGAGAACGTAGATTGTCGAATGCGTGTTTCTTTAGACCCTCATGGCTGGCCTAGAACGTATGGGATCAGATACTTCGGTACAAGAAACGAGTAAACAACACCGTACTTTGACTGCAAGGCGATACATTGATTTCGGAGAACATGCGTCACCGGCGTTGTACGAGCGCCCACCGCTGGATTTGAGAGGGATGAAAGCGACCTCCTTGGTATACATGTATACTATCAAGGCTCGGAAACTAAACGGGCGTCGGAGCCATGTGGGTTAATTATTGGGTAGGCAGAGATGCAGGGTTACGTACGTCCTGAAAGCCACGTCGTTAACCAACACTGGATGTGGAACCGTCGTTGGGGCTTTCTGTTGAGGCTCTACTCTATACTCTTCTGTACCATGATTCGTAACCTCCGCATACCGATCCATAGATTCATCGCAGATGGGAGGCTCTGCCTTCTCATACTCAGAAACGCAGATACTATTAGATTTTCCATAGGATAGAGAGTCGGTTGAAGCAAGAGAACGAAGGCTCTTGGTCGACGACTTTTTGCGAGGCGTGACAGAGAAGGGTGGCAAATCAGCGTCTGCCTCTAATATCGATGCTGTAAACGACTTTTCACCGCTAGGAAATTCGGGTGGCGCGGACTGGACTGTATCGAGGTCTGTGATATTGATAGGAGCTAAGGCAGGGGAACGTGATTCCGGTCGCGGTTCTCTGGTAATGCTGTCAGATTTTCCAGGGACGTGGCAGGGTGGATCCTCGTCTAAGTCAGATTCGAGATCACTGTCTCCATCGTAGGGATACTGGTAAATGCCGGGCGGAGAATCATCTCCAATGTGAGAACTGTTGATATCTAGAAAGAGATGTATATTAACATTTATAAAAGAAAGTAGCACCTAGACGAAACTCACAGTTCTCAAAGAACGCGCTGCGGCCCTTCAAAATACTGGTGCTTGCATAAATGGGACGACGGTTACATACTGACGTCTCCCCATATTTATGCGTAAAAAGCATAAATTTGACGTCAATAGGAAAGTTGCCATCGAGCGTGGCTCTGATGGCTTTTGACATCGGCACAGAGAATTTTCGAGGGTCTGCCTCTGAGTCTGATTGAAGGAGTACGGTGATGACCAGATCAATGAAGAGCTCGCCCAATGGAAGAGAGATATCACAGCTCCCGAGCGAGATGGTGTTTTGTCCTTGCAGCCAACCAAACCACTGATCATTCTCCAGTACTGCAAGGACACGATTCCCCCTCCTAAAGGACGCACGAATTGATAGGGTCCCAGGCTGAAAGCCCGCAGGGCTTGACTGAAGCGAGGCATGCATCTGAACGGCATCGGCACCATCCTTCAGGAAAGAAGGCAACAGATCAAGATTAAAACTCCACCCCATGCCGCACGCAGGGCTGGAGAGCGATTGAATGCCGGTTCCCGCTGTAGAAAAGGTTGATTTGATTTGTAGCGGATTCATAGACCACTGCTCTTCCATCAAATCTAGTCTGAGAGTCGGAGGTAAAAAAGAAAGTTGGGGAGGGGGAGGCGGTGAAGAGGCCAGAGGCATCCTGCTTGGCTTTGAGTGGCATGCATCCTCCAGCTCCGACGAGTTAACAGAAGGAAGAGACGGTGGATCTCGTATAATCCACGACATAGTGGACGCGGGAAGAAGTTAGCGGTCGTGAGTGGCCTGAAGTAAGGCTGCAAGTCAGCCATGAGGCCTGTAAATTTAGGGCTGGTTCGTAATAAGCGCTCAGCATCATCAGCCGGCGGTAATTAACCTCGGCAACTATAGAGTCACTATGATGTAACGCTGCTTTGTCATTCGATGGAGAGCGGCTTGCTGGTCCGTGCGTACTTGTTTTCCGTCATGACCTTACTGTATGGGCCCTTGCCCTCCCATCTCTTGACCTCGCTACCCGCATCCGACTCTCGAGTGTTGCTTCCAGGAATCTTCTCATCTCTCTAAAATCCCTCCGTCGTCTTCGTCCCTTTACGTGCCACCTCCCTCCCGCGCACATCCGTCCACCCTTCACTTTCCACCACCATGCTATTCCGTTCGACTTCATCCAAGAAAACCAAGTCATGGCGAGCCTTACTTTGGAATCGCCTCGAATGGCAACTTGGCAGTGCGACGCCGAGCACAACACCTCTTCCCGTTCTACATTTGCTACAAAAGTCACCAGCCAGTGTTCGGTTATGCAGTCGAAGGGAAGACGAACCAGGTACGTAGCGGTTTTCATTGGTCCTGCCGGCACTCATTTATATCTAGCTTTCTATGGGCATACATCGCTGCTGGGATCACTCTGTATATAACCGAAAGCTATGTCGGAGCAATCGTTGGGGGAGCATGTTCGACCGTGATTCTTTGGGTGAGTATCTTTGTTTGGCGCTTGTACGACTATAGTCTATATCTTCACGTAGTATCGTACCCACTCTTAATGCCACGAAACTCGAAACTGTCGACACCTTCGAAGTACCGCTCTGAATTGTGCATGCAACCTTAGTGCGCTCGAAGGTTATGCTGAAGGGGAAGCCTTTACTTTTTTCCGGTGGAGAAAAGGACGGAACAAGGAGGGCGAGGAGGGGTAGTGCCGTCAAAGATGAGGAAAGGCAAAGCTCGAATGCCAAAGCCGCCGTCGCCTAAGAGCATCGCGAACTATCGTCAACCTCTCTGATTCTCAGGACGGATTCGACCATATCCATGATTTGCTGCCAACTTCGCCAGTGCTCTCGAGGAGGAGACGAAAACCACCGAATTTGAAGCCGGGCCATTCGAGGGCACGTCCTTTGATTCTCCGTCGACAGCGACCAGCTCATCAGACGTGTCTATGATGCGCCCCCGCGGCCTCCCTCCTTGACACCACAAAAATCGCCCTCGACACCACAAACTCAAACTGACACGCGTTGAGGAGTCTCGAGTTGGACTTGGATGGGATGCGAGTCGTCGTCTGTGGACAGGATGAGGAGGTAGTAATTAAGTGGGAATAGCGCTAAAAGCTCCTCGCTTGGCAGGATGAGTCTCCTTCTCCAAGGTTCGTCGCCTATGTTCACTATTTTTTCAAGAGCTGACATGTCATTGGGCAGTATCCACACTCTGGGATTTGACACTAGTCGAGGGTCGCTAGTAACAAGGTGGACACTGGATATCGATAAACGGTCGAACACTGTGAGTTAGTTCGTTGCTATTTCTCTGCCCCTTATATCTCACGTCGTCTCTCTTGCCCTTAAGCTCACACCTCTATGAATTCAAAGCCGTATCAATAATGTTGCCGGCGACACCGCTACACTCCCTTCCCATTTATCCTCCTGAGGATCGAGATCAGGAATCTAGGAATTTATACTTGCGCGACGATATGCGTGGATGCGCTCCCTGGGGATTAGAAGGGATGGATTTTGGAGGCTGGGAGGGCGTCGAATTGGATCAAGACTGGGTTAAGGTTGTCGCGCACGCACAGGATGAGCGTGGGGTAACTACCGCTGCCGAGGTGAGCCTGCTGATTCCTCCAGATATAATTGATCTAAAAAAACATGGATATAGACCGTCTCATTGAAATACTCTGCACTACACTCCCGGGCACTCACATTCCCTCAGCCTGTGACGTGTTCCGTGTCGAGATCATGAGCACTGTCTGGCTCGATACATTTACTTGTTGATGACGACCTTAGTAGTCGTCTCTTACCTCTTACCTTGAAGTCCAGGTCTATCCTCGCCGTAACCGGGCAGTACCGCATGGACTTGAGGATCATTCTACAACGTAAATTCACTGCATGTATGCGCGTGTAAAGATGCTGATTATGATTGATCATGGATACGCTTTCGGTGTCTGTACTATGTAGGCGATTATTCGAAGCGAACCTAAATGTACGGCCTCGTGGCTGACTTGCAACCTGACTTCAGGTCGCTAGGTTTAGTCTACCCCCTTCTCTCTTTTGACTATCATGATGTCCTGGAGGATTCGAGATCCACCTTCTCCTATTTCTGCTCCTTCGTTGGAGCCGGAGGATATACGCCCGCCGCCGACCATACCAAGCTTGTCACCATCTCCAGCTCCTCCGTTATCTCCTTGTCCATCTTCAGCTCCGGAGGGCCAATGCGTGCCGCCGATGGACTCTCCAAAGGAGAACACGCCCAACTTGCCACCGATTCCAGTGGCACACTATTCACCTACCCCATCATCTCCTCGTCCATCTTCAGCTCCGAACATTCGCCTAGATTTGGTGGGACGAGAGCAGTGGTCCACGAATCCGCTACAGATCAAGTCCACATTCGCCATCATAGGTGAAAATGATTTCCGGCTTCTCTCTAGCCCTGCATGCGGCATGGGATGGAGTCTCGGTCTTGATCTTTGTCAGGCGACTATCTTGGTGAAGAAAAAAGGAAATAAGAGTAAAAAGCCGTCGCGATCTATCGTTAGTGATCCCAGCATTGTCGTAGTGCACGCCTCGCTTCAATCAGGCCCGGCAGGCTTTCCACCCAGAAGCTACTCGATTCATGCATCATTTAGGAGGGAAGGTTGCGTTCTAGCCGCGCTGGAGAATGGCCGAGAAGACTGCGTGTCCCCAGATCACAGCACCATCCTACTAGGACGCTGCGATATTACTCTTCCACTGGGAGAACTCTTCATTGATCTGGTCATCACCTTGTCCCTTTCGGGCTCAGAGCCTTCCTCTGAAATCCCCCGAACGATCTCTGAACCGATGTCGAAGGCCATCAGAGCCACGCTCGACGGCAACTTTCCTGTCGACGTCAAATTTATGCTTTTTACACGTAAATACGGAGAGACGTCCGTGTGTCATCGTCGTCCCATTTATGCAAGCAGCAGCATTCTGAAGGGCCGCAGTGCATTCTTGGAAAGCCGTAAGTTTCGTCTGGACTGCTTTCTATCATGGATGCTAATATACATTCTCTTTCTAGATATCAATGGTTCTCACGCTGAGGATGATCCTCCGCCTGGCATCTGCCTGTATCCCTATGATGAAGACAGTGATCTCGAATCTGACTCGGAGGACGAGGATCCCCCTTGCGGCGTATCCGACAGCACAACTATAGAACCACAACCGGAAGCACTTCATCGTGCCTTATCTCCCATCGATACCACAGGCTTGGATGCCGTCCAGCCCGCGCCACTCGAATTCCGTAGCGGTGAAAAGTCATATGCAGCATCGATATTCGACTCGCCACCCTTATCTACCACATCTCGCAAAAAATCATCGGCCAAGAGCTATCGCTCTCTTGACTCAATTGACACTCTATCCCACGGAAAATCTGACAGTATCATCGTTTGTGAGTATGAGAAGGCGGAAACTCATGTCTACGATGAATCTATGGGTCAGTTTGCGGAGGTTACGAATCATCGTGTGGAAGGTTACCTAGCCGCTACAGCGGAGCCTCAACAGAAACCTACGGCGTCGCTTCCACGCCTGGCATTGGTTGACGACGTGGCTTTCAGGACGTACGTAACCCTACATCCCTGCTTGCACAATAACTGACATCAATCCACCAACCTTTTAGCTTCCGAGCCTTGATGGTATACATGTATACCCAGGAGGTCGCTTTCATCCCGCTCAAATCCAGCGGTGGTCGCTCGTACAACGTCGGTGACGCATGTTCTCCGAAATCAATGTACTGCCTTGCAGTCAAAGTACGGTGTTGCTCGTTTCTTCTATCGAAGTATCTGATCTCATACGTTCTAGGCCAACCATGAGGATCTGAAGAAACACGCATTCGACAATTTACGCTCTCAGCTCGGGCCAGCGAATATCATCACGGAAATCTTCTCGAAGTTCACTAAAGAGTATGTCATTGGTTTTGGAAGGTATCATTAGGTGTGCTGACGCAACCGTCGTTCTAGTTACCTTGAGATATTTGACATGGAACTGACGGTCTTGCTGGATCACTTTACGAATTTTACGGTAAGGGACGAGTGGGAAAAGATGATAGACATGGTGGCAAGTGGTCGGCTTCCACACGGCGCAGATATTTTGAAGAAAGTGACTCGTGTCTTGCGCACTTAACCAACAATTACCCGACTTTGTCCGGTAATCTTTTGTACTATTTCATTCATCAAACTGGTCATGTATATTGCCCACTACTCGAATTCCATCGGACCATCAATGCATCACGGGTCATCTTTCGCTTCTTCCATTCGCACCCACATACCGGCAGAGTCATTTCAAGACTGAACGTCAGATACCTTGCACGATTAACCTTAGCACACATCGTCAAATGCAATCCGAACATAATCTCATCTTTCCTTTTAGTCGTTCTCGGAGTCTCGGTCCAACTCTTAGGAGGAATACCTTCAGCAAGTTGAGCGTCCGTAGCAAGACTGAGGGGCTGTATCGCATCAGCGCTGAATCCAGTAACCGTCAATAACAAAATTTTTGTCTTCTTGAAGAATCCCAATGAGAAACCGTTCGGTGGGTCTGTGACTAGGTGTAAATGCTAATACGGTCGTGGCTCATCGAGGATTTTTTCGAGTTTTCTGGAGTAGATAGCTCTTTTGGGCTAAAACGACGTGGCGTGAAACACTGGTTCCATCATCAGACCAACTTTTCCGGACCGACTGATCCACTGGCATCCTCTGTTTCCCACACGCATCGCAAAGTGTCATCTTGACTTCTCACGCGATGGACCTAGCATCAACCTCTGCCTCGCAAAACGCTCCGCGAGCATATATAAATGGCTTCAATCTCTCTGTGGACTACAAGATGCCCGATCTATCTTTGGTTCGGAGCCAGGCTGCTAAAGGTGATATGCGCTATCTGATACCTCTACACGTTGTTCTGACCTGTGATAATGAGCAGTTACCGAAGTCATGGACGCTCCAATACCGCCTCGAATTGTTCTTCAAAATGCTAGAGGCGAGGCTGCTACAGGGCCCATCCCACCGGCCCTGTGGTACAACTTTAAGCTTCCTCAGCTCTTTCAGTTCAGCTTTTTCTGCTCTGTGGAGGATGGTAAGTTCTATGTCGCTTCTAGGCATATCCCTCTCTATTATAGTATACAGTTCCCGAGGATATATTACCACAATGCATTTGGTCTCTCGGATGGTCGATTCGCGCCTATCTGGAAGCTTCGGACGAGCAACTGAAGATATTCGCTCATCTCGCGCCGCAGGGGCAAGGCAACGGTATGACCACAGAGACAGAACGGTACTTCAATGTAAAGCACTATAGAATGCAAATTTCTCCATGTCCTGATCGCTTTTACATAGCTCCAGAATTGTCGATCCAAGCTAGCCGATCACTTTCTGTAAGTATTTCCTGTGGCGTAGCATTTCACCTCGAATTCCTTGACAATGAAATTCTAGCAAACCTCAAATCAACCAACCACTGGAAGCTCTCCACCATATTCGGTGTTCTATGGAGGCAGACAAAGAGCGTAGTGAGCAGTCCGATATTTTCCTTATAAATCCGTGCGTATCCACAATCATAGCCACGTCATCTCCATATTGATCGTTTCTCAAAGGGGGTTATACGCTTCGTTTGCTGTATGCCTCGCACGGGCAAGAGCGGACGACCTTGAGGCGAAAGCAGCGCTATCACGTGTGATGAACAACATAACGTTCGACTCGGGCTCTCTAACCGCGTTTTATCGCGTCGAGGCAAAAGTGTATCTTGCCCGTGTACTTCGGAGACTTGGGGAAGACGACGAGGCGCAGAAACTGTATGTCGAACGGTCGTGACCGTCCCTACTAGTGATGTTGCCTGATAAGGTCTTTAGGGAGATATGGCTGGTCAGATGGTTCAAGAAGCATCCGCATGAATTCAGTGATTCAGTTTTGGTACAAATGTTCACCACGGATATTGATTCAGCCACGGATCCAGTTTTCACAGGCCTTGGTGGATCAAAGTGGCTGAATCATAGGAAGGTGACGTTGAAAACACAAATTCGTGAAACTAGGAACTGCCGAAACTGCCGTGCGTGCGAACCCCAAGTGAAATTGGCGCTATGCAAGGGTTGCCAGCGTACATTTTACTGGTCAGTGATAACACTGGTTTTCTTCCTGTGCGGTTCTGAGGTCATGGCTCCAAGTTCTGCGGAGTGCCAGAAAAAGGACTGGCCCTCCCATAAGTACGTTTTCCATTATACTTGCGTTATGAAAGAACTAATGACGCGCCTGAATAATTTAGGGTATACTGCAGGTGAATGTATTGGCTCGATCACGAAATATGATGTTCATTGTTAATGCCAATTTCAGAGAGGCTGCTGCATATTTAAAGAGAACAGCAGTGCTTGAGGGAATCAGTGCTTTCGCAGCACAACAATCCCAAGATTGGATGCATTACAGAGACAATCTTAGGCCGGAGATAGTGGAATGCTTTGTACACGCTCTTGGACTAGTACGCGATGCATCACGAGGTCGAACACATATTGTATATCAAGAGGTCGAGTACGTCCCATCCGTAAAGAATCGTCTCGACAAGTTCAGAACCACACGAGCTGGAGTTTTCAAACTCGAAGATGTCTGGCAAGATATTGAATCCAGAATGGGCCTAGATCCTGGTGAGGGGGAAGTGTATATCCACGAGATGCTGGAGGTGTTCGATCGTGAACCTGGGAATGGGCAAACCAGAGAAGCGCACATTCCCATCTTTAATTTGATGTTCTCGGCCAAAAATGATGTCCAAGTATATCTTGGAATCAGTGCGTTGTTTCTCTTTCTTGAACGATCTCTTGTGACGTTGCTTCGCAATTTTCAATTTTAGGCGATATTTTACAAAAGAAGGTAGCATTCATGCGACCCAAGCCGGATTGGAGACGGGATCTGAATATGAGAGGTGAACCTCCTGCTCACATCAAGTTAGGCGAAGACACAATTCGGGATGCAGAATTTATCTTTTGAAAGTGTGTGTCAAGCCGTAGTTGTGGGTGGCTAATGTTGATGTATTTAGGTTGCAACAGGAAACGAAGAGATAGTAACTCCGATGCCGACGGCTTGAATGTTCTATTGGTGGGTATGTATGTGCGCACAGGTGCTGATAAGTAATAATTGGCAGGGTTTGAATAAATGTAGTAATGTAGTACCATACCTTTGATTCCATCGCTGTTTCAACGGCCGACTTCGACGGCAAGGGTGAAATAGACCTATTCGTAGAGGCGTCGGACAAATTCAGAATGTCATCTTGGTGAAGAAACTGCAAGAAGGCTCAGATATTTGTGGAGTTGAGGTAGAATCACGGGGTGACTCGGAAGTGTAATGCCATGGGATGTAATTGTGGTGCCATTGCTCGAGCTCGACGAGCTCCTTGAGTAGTCACGGTCCTTTATCACGGGGCTGAGCTCACATATATACTTACAGTGGTCATTCCAGATATCGGCGAATATGGGTGAAAGAGGGAAAACAACAAGGACGCACGAACCAGCGAGGCCGAGCGGCTATCCAATATCTGAAGTTGCCGTCGTGCCGAGGGTACCGTCGACCGAATGCCCGCCGTGCTTGGCATTTGCCGAACGGTTGTCTTCCGAACTTCTGCTCTCTCGTTGCCGGCATCTACTAGCAACAAAATTGGAGTAAATGACAATGAGGCTCTATGCGATCTATAACTACTTGAAGTATCAGCAGGAAGACTCTTTCATTACAATATTCTTTCGCTTCTCTGCTGTTAGTAACCCGGTGAAGTAAACATCATCATTAAAAAATTCAAGCACAACGACGCTGATCATGCTCAACTTTAGGTACTCTTATTTGTGTCTGTACTATGCAAGCACTTATTCGAAGCAGCCCTAAATCTACGTGCTTCGTGGCCGGCTTGTAGTTGTAGCTTTACTTCTGGCTGTTAACTTCATCCTCTCCCTCTCTGCTCTCGACTATGTTGTGCAGCATTCGCGATCCACCCTCTCCTGTTTTTGTTCCCTCATTGGTGCCGGAGGGTATATGCTATTCGGAGCCAAGCTCTCCAAAGGCAAACACACCAAACTTATCTCCAACTCCAGCGGCAGATCCACCTTCACCATCTTCCCCTCGTCCTTCTCCTCTGAGTATCAGGCTGGATTTGGTGGAGCAAGAGCAGTGGTCCACAAATCCGCTGCAAGTCACGTCTACGTTCATTGTCGTAGGTGACAATGACGTTCAGCCGGTGTCTAGCCCTGCATGTGGAATGGGGCGGAATGGGGTGGAGTTTCAACCTCGATCTTTGTCCGTCGAGTAATTCTACCGGTAGAAAGATAAGAAAGGCAGGGAAGCGGAAGACTACGCAATCCATCGTTATCGATCCCAGTGTCGTTGCGGTCCACGCTTGGCTTCAGTCAGGCCTAGCTGGGTTTCTGCCTGGGAAATATTCGATTCGTGCGTCGTTCAGGAGGGACTTCTGTGTCCTTGCGATGTTGGAGGACGACAGGGAAGAATGCATGCTCCAGAAACAAGACGCCGCCTCGCTAGGACACTGCGATATTACTCCTCCATTGGGAGAACTCTTCCTTGATCTGGTCATCACCGTAACCCCCTCAAGCTCAGAGCCTTCCTCCGAAGTCTCTCCAACAATCTCTGATCCTATGTCAAAAGCCATTAGATCCTCACTTGACGGCAACTTTCCCATTGACGTCAAACTTATGGTTTTTACACGTAAATATGGGGAGACGTCCGTATGTAACCGTCGTGCCATTTATGCAAGCAGCAGCATTTTGAAGGGTCGTAGTGCGTTCTTGGAGAGCTGTAAGTTTCGCCAGGTTCGTCTTCTATCATGAACTCTAATATATATTCTCTTTCCAGATATCAATGGTTCTTACGATGACCCACCGCCGGGCGTCTGCCAGTATCCCTATGATGAAGACAGTGATCTCGAATCTGACTCTGACGAGGATCCCCCTTGCGACATCCCTCGAAAGTCTAACCGCATAACCATAGAGCCACAACCGGAAGCACTTTCCCGTGCCTTATCTCCCGTCGATATCACAGACTTGGATACAGTACAGCCTGCGCCACCCGAATTCCATAGCGGTAAAAAGTCATCTGCAGCATCGATATTCGATTCGCCACCCTTATCTGCCACATCTTGCAAAAAATCACCAGCCAAGAGTTATCGCTCTCTTGACTCAATCGACACTTAGTCCCGCAGAAAATCTGATTGTATTAGCGTTTGTGAGTATGAAAAGGCGGAACCTTCCTTCTGCGATGAATCTATGGGTCGATTCACGGAGGTTACGAATCATCGTTTAGAAGATTACCTAGCCGCTGTAGCGGAGCCTCAACAGAAACCTCCGGCGTCGCTTCTACACGTTAACGACGTGGCTTTCAGGACGTATGTAACCCTACATCCCTACTTGCACAATAACTGACATCAATCCACCAACCTTTTAGCTTCCGAGCCTTGATGGTATACATGTATACCAAGGAGGTCGCTTTCATCCCTCTCAAATCCAGTGGTGGACGCTCGTACAACGTCGGTGACGCATGTTCTCCGAAATCAATGTACCGCCTTGCAGTCAAAGTACGGTGTTGTTTTCTTCTTCTACCGAAGTATCTGAACCCATATACTCAGCTAGGCCAACCATGAGGGTCCGAAGAAACACGCATTCGACAATTTACGCTCTCAGCTCGGGCCAGCGAATATTATTACGGAAATCTTTTCGAAGTTTACTAGAGAGTATGTCATTGGTTTTTGAAGGTTATCGTTGAGAGCACAGATGCAGCCGTCGTTCTAGTCACCCAGAGATGTTCGAAATGGAACTCGCGGTCTTGTTAGACCACTTTACGAATTCTACGGTAAGGGACGAGTGGGAGAAGATGATAGATTTGGTGGTGAGCGGTCGGCTTCCACAGATATTTTGACGAAAGTGACTCGTGTCTTGCGCACTTGACTAACAGTTCCCTAACTTTATCCTGCGATCTTTTGCACTATGATCATCCATCGGACTGGTCACGTACATAGCTAACTAATCGAATGCATTACACCGTCACGCGTCGTCTTTCGCTTCTTCCATTCTGACCCACATACCGGCCTATCAAACGAGAGTCATTTCAAGATTGAACGTCGGATGCGCGTCGGATCGACTAACCTTAGCATACATCGTCAAATGTAACCCGAACATGATCTTATCTCTCCCTTTAGTCGTTCCCGGAGCCTTCGTCCAATTCTTGGGAGGAATTCCTTCGGCGGGTTGTGCGTCCATAGCGAGACTGAAAGAAGAGAACGTTTGGAGGAGTCGAATAAGATAATACGAAGCCTCGTTATAAGCAAACTAATAAGAGGAGTCATAAAGCATTCAATGGAGATGGCGTCGGTGTACGCACCTGTTGGCCTAGGCAAATTCTTGGGCCTGCATTGAAGGGGACAAATATGAATGGGTTCGGAGTCAAATACTTATGCAGGCGCTGATCGAGGAATCGATCCGGGTCAAATTCGAGAGCTAGAATTAAACGTGAACCATCGAAGTAATAGCAGTGCGGTGCTCGTTTTACCGTCCGGTCCCCATAAATCCGTCCGTCGATGCATCAAGAATACGGAATAAGTGACCCTATGGTATCACATCGACAGATTCAGACCAGTTCAATGTACACGATTGAAGTATTGACCTTGTACCACTCGGAACGTAATATGGTGCGCGTCCTTTGTTCGGAAGGGTAGTAGCCACTTTGCACGAACTAGTACGTGAGGGTGTCATGTCAACCCACGAGAAGAGACGATAAAACTTACCGGCCATTCAGGGGGCTGAAGCCGATATATGTTTAGAGCCTTTCATTTTCAGAAGATTGGTTCACCTACACAGATGGATACAGCCGTAAAGTCTCTGGATTGTATTGGTCAGAAATGACTTCAATAAACTCATCGGTGACCGTACCATTCAGGAATGCTCGCAGATATTTCATATCACGAATGTCCTCGTAAGTGGGTGTCCTTGTGCCAGCTTTCTCGAAGATCTCCGACCGTAAGCGAGTAGCCATTTCTGGATGCTCGCACATCATATACACCGCAAAAGTCAGCAGAGAAGCCGTCTACATTGACGTTATCCATGTGTTCATTCAATGAAAGTAATTCCGGAGCTCACGGTATCTCTACCGGCGACGAGGATGTTCACAAGTTCATCTTGAATAACCTCGGTGTCTATAAGCATCATCACTATCAGCAATTCTCATCTTTGTCTATGAGAAAGCAACACGCACCGTCGGTATTTTCCACGAGACGGGCCAACAAGGACATGCCCTCATCGGAGTCCTTCTCATTCTCCACCAGCTTAGGGCTGTTAGCCTTTCTACTAAGAGCCTCGGCGAGTAGAGGCTCGACGAACTCATTGACGACTCGCCGAAGGGGTTTTACCGCGTCTGCCTTGAATTCAAAGAGCGGCCAGTATTGCCCTCTCTGAAGTCGAATGGCACTTTGTTCCTGTGCCGCTGCGAATGCCTTGACGAACATATTAGACAGGTGATTGACGAAATGGGGATTGCCGGCAAGTGGAGATCTAGCCGGGTAGGGGAGGCCTGCGGATGTCGAGTTCACGTCTTTCCCGAACAAATACTCTGTAGCGGAATCCAAAGTGAAGCGAGCGACAACATCCTATCGTTGTCAACCTATTATGAGAAGAATGACGTGCGCGTAGATCTTTTGGGTACTAACCTGAAAATCGACCGGATATCCCTCCCTCAATCTCGATTTGATTTGGGAGATTGTACTAACGGCGTGTCTTTCGAAGTTATCAAAGTCAGAAATTCGATCCTTGTTGAAGAGAGGCCTCGTCATCGTCCGATGAAACCTAATGGGATTCTCAGCGCAAGAAATCTTTTTGTCGAAAAATACGTATTCACTTCCAAATATCGTCTGTTTTGTAGGAAGATGCTAAGCATATGGATAGTGCAAAACGTGCAAAAGGCTCTCACCATCTGAGTTAAAAACTCCAGAACCGAGAAGAGATTCCGCAGCGACGAAGAAGACATGGCCTAGCCGATAATCAAATGGCAAACCCGACCAGCTAGTAACGACAAACCTTTCTGAAAATCTTGAAATTGGGTCGCTAGGACGGCCTGAACGTGTGTGTGTGTGTATTAGCAGGATACAATATGAACTGAATCGTGGTCGTAACTTACTTTTATGTGCTCCGGTTCAGTTGTAAATATCTGGGGTAGCTGTCAGTTTGAGAAGCGCAAATAGGCTCCGATGTGAACTCACCCGCTTGTCCGAAAAGGAGTGGAATGCAAAGGTGTTTCCGTATTGTTCACTCCACTTCTGGAATGCTTCACCTAATTGTAGCTCGATCATTGGCTTGAAGCGCTTCCCAGAGTTCAAACGCAAACGCACTTGGGTATCCATTCGTGAAGCCGGATACCAATTGTCGTAGGATGGAGAAACTGCTTTCCTGGACGCTGGGTATCATAATAGCACCTTGCGCAGCGGCATGCCTTTTGATTGTAAAGCTGGTGAAGGAGTTTCGAGCCACCACAAAGACGAGCTGTAATACCAAAGGGACGGCAAGGGAATGCCAAACAGGAAGACTGAAACCGGCTAAGGTCTGGAGAGCCCAGAAAGTGGAGGATGGGACGATGACAACGAAGAACAGAGCTCGGGACAGAAAAACAAAACCAGGTGGCAGATATCTGGCAGTCATGATGGGCAAGAACGAGAACAGATCATCGACCACCCCCTTTAGATATAATGGCGAATAGTATTAAGTATTACATACGGACTACAGTCGCTCACGGCAATACTGAGAGTAATCCGAAGTGACTGAATGCATCAAAATACGGATAACCTCTTGCCGGATCCGTGCATCCGTCCTTTTCTTGTTGCTATCTGCATTCTGAAATCTCGTCATGAGTGGTGGTTGGGTGGAGAAGGCCGACTTCCGGCTTCAAGCAATACCGGATTCCGGTTACTGGTCACAGGCGATTGGTCCAAAATCCATACATCGAAGTATTGTTTCCAAGTTTACCGGTTAACTATCATGGCCGTTCATCTATCGGACTGTCTGAATCTGCATATACTCTAGACCAGCCATGAACTTGGACATGTCATACGCGTCAGGTGGGACACTGCAAACTCGGGATGCAACCTTGGCAAAAGCGACGCGTGAGCCTCGGAGCCTAAGAAAAGATTAGTTGGATAGCATATAAAGTCTGTACTCACGTTACGTTAGCTGCTGACGATCGCATTGCCAGTGGCCATCGATGCAGTTTTCGCAGCAGAAGACTGAAATCAAGACGCCAAGGATTTCTCGAACGCCTTACTTAAGGTCACAGAGACCGTTCCTATCGGACTCGGGTTATCGTACACTTACCGTACTTTTCTTTTCACCTATAAATTTCCATGGCAGAAGCCAAACGCATCGACGAGGTTATATTCACGGCAAACGCTGTTGACGCACATAAACCTACTTCTGGTTTCTGAAGTAGGAAACAACGTAAGCAAAACGTAAGCACTTCAACGTAAAGAGAGAACCCATAACACAAACTCCTCCACGAAAATAACAAGTGGGAGGAAAATGTACTAGAAAGTGAACGACGTGAATACATTGAAAGAGAAAATAATAATCTAAAGCTTGCCGGATTCGAAAGAAAGAAGTCAAGGTATTAACCGGAAAATACCGGATCGAGTAGTAATTCGGCGATCAGCGAGAAGATGATACGTCCAGATTTTTCCACGAATTCATTGACTTGGAAAGTTAATGGCGGTGAAAAGTTGTTGCATTTGCCTCTTATATGAGGACATGTATGAACGGAGTAAGAATCATCATCAAGTTAGTGTAGCTTCTCGAACATTTTAAGTCCTTTTACACGTCATCTTTCGCTTCTTCCATTCTGACCCACATACCAGCCTATCAAATCAAAGTTCATTTCAAGACCAAGCACCAGATACTGCATGCGACCAACCTTAGCATACATAGTCAAGTGTAACCCGAACATGATCTTATCTCTCCCTTTAGTCGTGCCGGGAGTCATTGTCCAACTCTTCGGAGGAATTCCTTCGGCGGGTTGAACGTTGTGCGTCCATAGCAAGACTGACGTTTGGAGTCGAATAAGATAGTACGAAGCCTCTTTATAAGCAAACTAGCGGGAAGATTTAAGGAAATTGGAGATGGCATCAGTGTACTCACCTGTTGGCCTAAGCAAATTCTTGGACCCGCATTGAAATACTTATGCAAACGCTGGTCAATCTAAGTTATAAAAGTCAGATATTCTGTCCTTATTGAAGAGAGGTCTCGTCATCGTTTGATGAAATCTAGAAGAGTAGTTAGCATAAGCAGAAGGAGAGCTCGGGGTAAACCCACTTCTAAATATCACCTGTTGCACATCATCTTTGAGTATTCGCGTACGTGATGTCAACATGCGAAGGCTCTCACCATCGGAGTTAAAAATCCCCGCCCCCAGAAGAGACTCAGCGACATAGAAGATACGGCCTAGAGTTGAACATCAATAACGAAACGGCGACTTCATGAGTAGCCACAAACCCTTTTCAAAGTCTTGGAACTGGGTCGCGAGGATGGCCTGGATGTAGTGCCAATTAGACAAAACGTAACATGAGGTGTGTATTAGTCGTCACGTACTTTGATGTGTTCTGGCTCAGTTGTGAACATCTCGGGTTGCCGTTAGAGCGAGAAACATATACAGCACACGATGGCCATTTACCTGTTTGTCTGAAAAAAAGTTGAACGAATAGGTGTTTCCATACTATTCGCTCCACTTTTGGAATATTTCATCTAATGTAATAGCAGCCGACTGTTAGTTCGAAGCCCTCAGAATCTAAACGAAAACAGACCTGGATATCCATCCCTGAAGCTGTGAGACATTTCCCGTAAGATAGAGAGACTAGTTCCTCGAACACTGGGTGCCATGATAGCTGTTAAGAATCAGGGTATTTGAGCTAATACACGAGTTAATGAGTACTCGAGTAAAACCCAAGTCGTGAGCGAGGATGTCCGTAAGCCAAGTTCCAACCACCAAGAGGGATCCGTAAGGGTGCTAACAAGCGCTAGGCGTAGTTAACGAGGGCGTCAGCAAGTGCTAGGCGTAACTGACTGGGTCTCCGAAAAGCGCTAGGCGTAGTCGGAAAGCAATTGATTGGCAAGCGCTTGGTGTAACCGATCAGAGATGCTTAGTTCACACAATTAAGTGGACTTCGAAGATGAGTAAAATTAGCTTAAGATTCCAATACAATGGCAAGTACAATACTTATATACCACTAGTAAGGAATCGAGTCATTATTATTCTAGTATTCGTAAGAAGGAAGGAGAAAGTAAGAGAAAATGATAGAAAATACCAGTAAGCCGAGGTCAAGGCCGAGAAGGCCGAGAGTAAGCATGTGTTGACTCATGTGCAGACCGGAAAAGACACGAGATCCATAACAATAGCGCCCTGCGCAGCAGCCTTCCTTTCGACTGTAAAGCTCGTGAGGTAGTTGCGGACTATGGCAGACACAAGTTGCACGGCTAAAGGGACGATAAAGCAAATCCATGACGGAAGAATGAGACCAGATGCTCGCAATATGTTTTGGAGAGCCCACAAAGTTGAACAGGGGAATATTACGGTGAAGAAAATCATTCTAGACAGGAAGGCAAAGCCAGGCGGTAAGTAGATGATAGCCATGATGAGAAACGACGAGACGAGACTAGCAACCCTCTTGTTTATACGGTGGCGAATGGTACGATTGTTGCCGGACCACGGGAACGCGTCAAAGCATAATTACTATGTTTGAACGGTAGTTGAGCGGAGTCGTTTCCGGCTTCAAACAATACCGAACTCCGGTTACTGCCCACAGACAGGTTCAATCTATACGCTGAAAATAACCATAGTTACCGGAAAGTTCTGCAAACAAGAGATGGTTATATACCAGGCGGAAACCAACGAAACATATAGTAAGAACCGAGGGGGGACAGTATTTCGCGAGTAAAGCTTTGTTCAGGGCCTCATCCACTTCTAGGTGAATTAAATTGGTGGTCTACCACTCCGAGAGTTCGAAAAACTTGAACCGCAAAGCTTTTTGTTTCGTACAAAAATGAGTCGATGGTCTGACGTGCATCATGGCCAAGCCTGAGCACGGTAGGGCTCGGGCTCAGGGCTTAGGCTTGCGATTTCGAACGCCAAGCCCGTATTAAACCAAGCCCAAGCCCTCAAAGCCAGGCCAAGCCGGCCCTGTACAATCGCTACGTGCATGGCTTTGGGGGGCGATGTGGCGTGGTAGACTGTCAGACGACTCGGACCGACCGATCCGTCAACAAACATCGCAGCGCATCTTGTTTACTCACGCGATAGACCTAGCAGCAGGCCCTGTCTGCAAAAAATGCTTTACGATCGCATGTAAAGAGTCTCGATATCCCTGTGGATCTGGAGAAGGGATCTGTTCAGGTCAAAGGTGATGATAAGATTTAGAATGCAGAATTTATCTTCTGAAAAGGTGAGTTAAAGGTCATGATTACAGACTACAGCTAACGCTGCAGACAGACACGTCCATGAGACGCGCAAGAAAGCAATCCGGACATTTTGTCTCGCAGATCATCGACTCATTGGAGGGCGTATGGCAGACGGAAACCGATAGACCCGCACAGTTGGCGCGTCACACACGACAAGAACAAGCTGGCGTAACAGAAGTAAAGGTGTCTGTTATTAATTCAAGGAATAAACGTCCCTTTTTCACTCATATCTTAGAAAAGCTTAGCACGAACCATCCGGCAACTCGTCTATCCCCTGCCGTTCGTACTCTTGAATGCACTGGGGCAGTCTATGTCTGTATCTATCAAACTGGTTGCCTTCACGAATTCCGTTTGCTGTCACCATTGAACAGCGTCAGCTCAAACATCGTAATCTTCACAGCCAAGCATATAGCAGTCGTCCTCTGCTATGGCGATGCTAAGAAACCAAGAAAAAGGTAGGGAATTGAACCCACCATGTAGTGCTGGGAGCCGCTGTGAATTCCGTTTCATAGTTAGTTCGAATCGTAATTATGGCATCGAATGAACGTATCATCGAGAAGAAAGGTACTGCTAAGCACCGCCGGAAGCTACCGGAGTAGAAGACTGCGGTCACATGCCATGCACGTGGCCGCGGAAAAATCGGGCCGATCATACGTTCAAAAATGCACCGCCATCGGTACCCACGAAATCGACGCGAAAGAAATGTCAGGGAATTTGCGAGTTGTCGCAATGTTAACACGATCCCAGCTTCGCACCATTTCTGATTGCCTTCCAGATGTTTGGAGCAGATGACTTTTGGATCGTGGAATACTGATTCCGCATCTGACCATATGGCGACTCCCGGACCGATTGATCCACCAGCCTACCCTGTTTCCCATCCGAATCGCAAACAATCATCTTGATTGCTCACGCGATGGACCCAGCGATAGTCTCTGCCTTTCAAAGCGCCCCACGAGCGTATTTAGGAGACATGATCACACTTCCGAGGGATTACAGGATGCCTGATCTATCTTTGGTTCGGAGCCAAGCTGCTGAAGGTGGATTGCGTTATCTGATAGCTGTGCATCTTGTTCTGACCTGTGACAATGAACAGTTATCCAACTCGCACGGGCTCCGATACCGCAGCGAGGCGAGACTATAGACTCTCTCCCACCGGGATTGTGGTACAGATACAAGCTTCCTCGGCTTTTTGAGTTCAGCTATTTCTGCTCTGTCGATGATAGTAAGTTTCGCTGCACTTCCATATATATATGCATCTTATTTGTACAGTCCCAGAAGACATTTTACCGCAGTGTATCTGGTCTCTCGAATGGTGGATTCGTGGCCTTCTAGAAGGGTCAGATGAGCAACTGAAGCCATTCACCAAATGCGTGGAGCGTAGGTGCGGAAAAGATACTCCTATACCAGCAAAGAAAGGACGGTACTATATGGTGAATAGTTCCACTACAGAATGCAAATTTCTCCGAGTCTGATTGTGGATTATGTAGCTTAAAATTTGTCGATCCAAGATTGCCGAATACCTTCTGTGAGTGTTTATTTAGCATAGCACTTCATCTCTGAATCAAGCTCTGATTACTTGGCAATGAAATTCTAGCCACCCGCAAATTAACCTACCACTGGAAGCTCTGTACCATGTTCGATGTTCTATGGAGACAGTCAAGGAGCACGGCGGAGAGTCCGATATCTTCCATACAAGCCCGTGCGTAACCGGAAACATAGCTGCATCGCCTCCATATTGACTGTTTTGTGAAAGAGGGCTATACATTTCGCATGCTATATGCCTCGCGCGCGCCAGGATAGACGACGTTGAAGCAAAGACAGCTTTATCACGTATTATCCAGGATATAACATTCGACGCCGGCTCTGGAACTATTGCGCATCACGTCCATGCAAAGGTGTATCTTGCCCGTGTACTTCGGAGACTTGGGGAAGACGACGAAGCACAGAAACTGTATGTTGAGCGCTTGTGTCTCTCGGTGATGTCATCTAATAAGTCTTTTAGGGAAGCATGGCTAGTCAGATGGTTCAAGAAGTATCCACATAAATTTAAAAACGACATTCTGGTAGGAATGTTCACTACCGACATTGGTCCAACTGTGGATCCGGTTTTCACGGGCCTTGGCGGATTTAAGTGGCTGGATCATAGGAAGGCAACTTTGAAAACGGTAATGCGTCACGCGAGGTACTGCCAAAACTGCGGTGCTCGTGAACCGCAAGTGAAATTGTTGAAATGCCTGCAATGCCACCATACGCTGTACTGGTAGGTGATAGTCGTTTCTTCCAGAACACGTAATTCTGAACCATGGATTCAGTTCCAAAGAATGCCAGAAAATGAACTGGCGCTACCACAAGTATATCTTTTATGATACTTGTTTTATAAAGGTTCTCACGCCGTCCTTGAATGATACAGGAAATACTGCAAGTGAATGCATCAGCTTGATCCCTAGATATGATGTTAATGACGCTTTCAGAGATGCTGCTGAGCAGACGAAGAAAATAGCAGAATTCGAGAAAATTAGTGCTTCTGCGGCACAACAATACCGAGACTGGATGGATATCCGAGATAATATTATGCCTGGGATGATAGAGTGCTTCGCACACGCTCTAGGACTGGCACGCGATGAATCACGAGGCCGGACACATATCGTACTTCAGGAAGTCGAATATGTCCCGTCCATGAAAAGTCGTCTCGACAGGTTCAGAACCACCAGAGTCGGAGTTTTCAAACAAGAAGATGCTTGGAAAGACGTTGGGTCCATATTACGCCTAGATCCAGGCGAGGCAAAGATGCACATCCGCGATATGCTCGAGGCGTTTGATCAGAGACCTATGCAAGAGCAGATCGGCAGCCAAACGCTTATTCCTATATTTAATTTAGTGTTCTCGGCCAAGCGCAGCGATGGCCAGGCATATCTCAGAATGGGTGCGTTTTCTCTCTCTCTCTTAAAGGATCTCTTTGCAATGTTGCTTTCCAATTTTAGGTATGATTTCGCGAAAGGAGCTAGTATTGATGCAACGCAGAACGGACTGGAGACGGGATATCAACGTAGAAGGGGAACCTCCCACTCAGTTCAAGTTACGTGGCGGCAAGAATCCGGATGCAGAATTCATCTTTTGAAGGTGTGAGTCAAATTCTAATTGTCGGCTATACACAAGTGGTTAACGTTGATACGCAAAGTGTACAACATGAAGCCAAGGAAGAGGTAATAATACTGTTGGCGACTCGACTATGACACTGATGAGTATGTGTATGCTCCCAGGTGCCGATGAGTACTAGTAAATGGTAGTCATTGTGGAAGTCGGAGGAAAGTTTCAAAAAAAATGTAATAGTACCACATCCTGTACTCTGTTGCTATTTAATGACAGATTCCGAAGACAATGTAGAAGAGGCGTAATCATAGGATCGTTGGATGGCTAGAACGTCATCTTAGTGAAGGACTTGCAAGCAGACAGGTCTACGAAATAAGCAGGAGAGCGAACTACAGTCTGAGGGGCCATGGAAGACGTATGCCAAACTTGAATTGATTGGCTTGTATGGCTGGACTCGTCGCATACAACAGACACAGACTAGAATAACGAAGAGAGGGAGAGGTGCCTATTAGTAATTCAAGAAATCCATGCCGCTTCCTCAATCATATTTCAGAAAAGCGAGCTCTCTACGAAGATACTTTGCCCTCAGATTGACAGGACTGATCATAGCCTCGAAATGTATTTCTTCCAACCAGCCCACCAACATTCGGACTGGATCCAGTACCGCGTGAAGCTTCTCCATCTCATTCCCACTACTGGCGGAATTCAAAATAACGCGATTCTGCTCCAGCAGAGACTGCTCGAGGGAAGACATTTCAAGAACTGCTTCGTCCAGGAGACTGCGGAAGCCTTGGGGGCGATGAACAGTGACACTTCGTTGATACTCCCGATAGATGATGTCGGCGTGGCGTCGCGGTGAACCCAGTGTAAGTATCCCGAATCTTGCGGAGAGGCGAATAATCTGGTCCATTGCTTCAGTCAGCGTTGCAGAGCGCCTGTAAAGCATAGAACGCGTTTATAGATGTCACTTTTTGAGAGGGAAGGACGTACTGGGTGTGTGGCTGACCGCTGTTGACTTCAATTTCAATGGGGCGTGCCCCTTGTCGACCGTCCAGCGGTTCGAGACTAGGGGATTTGGTAAGAGCGTGACATCATAGAGAAAGAATTGAAAGAATTGACGTGCCTGCTTCCGTTTCTTTGGCCCTTCTTCTGTTTATAGATGTCTCGTCGTCTTTGGTTGATCGAGTCGCGGTGCCTACACACAAAAGCATCAGTGGGGTGACAACACACGTAAAAACAACTGTACTTCGCATAGCTGCGACGACTACTAGCGTTATGCGCGGCTCGACGTTCTTCAGCAGTGTCCATTTGAGTGGGGGACAGTAAAGTCTTGCGTGACCGAGAGTCGCAATAAATACCCATGAAACGGTCAGACAAAATATTTACTTACTGTAAAAATTGGATTTTACTGGACGCGATGGAATTCAATTCAATGTCCATTATCTCTGATTGTGCGGCCCTTTTATGTAAAAGGCCGAACAGCGGATCACAATGCAAGCCACGACGTACAGTTCTCCGGCTGTGCTCTGACATAGTCTAGCTCTTCGCACGCCAGTGCTACTAGAGAACAACCAATAGGAATCCCTTCAACCACCTTAAAGCGAATACTAAACCATATTACGTCTGGAAGGGACCGTTTTCGTGCCCAGCAGCCAGGAGGTCATTGAGCACCAGCACACGGCACGCCTGCCACTGGTTGGCAGGGCCAAGGGCCGAGTGTATGTGATTACTACTGCCAGAGACGTCGTTCACAGTCTCGAAATGTAGATGTGTTCCTTGTGTTCCACTGAAAGTCACAAACACGAGGAAAGAAAGCAAAGCAAAGACAGTCGCACAGATAAACAGTAAAGGGCACAAAGAGAGGGTATCGGGAGAGCAGGCTCGAGAAGTAAGAGAGTGAAAGATAGTGATATGTTTGTCAAAGCATTCAGTGTACCGCAGCTACACAGTGATCATGCTTCTTCATTTAGACTGCCCAGTGCTGCTCTTTGAGGACCCTCGATTTAGGTGTGCACTGACATTCCTCGAACGGGATTCCGGAAAAGGTGACAGTGTTGGACAGTGTCGGAGCGAGAGCCGCATGCCGAGGCCACGTGGCATTTAGGGCAGGCTTGGGGGCTTCACCTGTTCAGCTCTAACTTCTCCGTCACGGTAGCAATGCGTACGAATATTGTGTTCTCGCCCAAACTCTGACTGTAAGTAAGTGCAAAAAAAGGGACTACAAGTAACACCGAATTCCTGTTTGGTTATTTTTAGGGCAACCGTTAATAATCAAATTCTCGTCAGAGTCAACGTGATGGAAATGTCGGCGGGTTTATGCCTTAGTACAATGCCAACATAGTCCCAGCTTCGCAGCCCGAAGGGATTGCCTTTCAGTCATTTGGACCGGACGGCTTTTGGACTGATGTGGGATACTGGTTCTACTACCATCTGACCTCATCCTCGAACCCCAAGTGAAATTGTCGAAATGCTTGCAGTGCCAGCGTACATTTTACTGGTCAGTGATAGCTCTCGTTCCCTTCCTGGTTACTCAATGCTGAAATAATCGATTCAAGTTCCAAAGAATGCCAGAAAATGAATTGGCCCTACCACAAGAATATCTTCCATCGCACTTACTTTGTGAAGGTGCTCATAGAAACTTTGAATCATACAGGAAATACTGCAGATGAACATGTCGGCTCGATCATTAGATATCCTGTTATTGACGATTTCAGAGATGCTGCTGTACATGTCAAGAGAATGGCAGAACTTGAGAAGATCAGTGCTCCCACCGCCCAGCTACTCCGAGACTGGACAGGTTACAAAGACGAATACTAGGCCGGATACGACAGAGTGTTTGGTGCCGGCTCTTGGACTAGTGCGCGATACCTCACGAGGCCGAACACACATCATATATCAGGAAGTCGAGCACGTCCCGTCCGCAAAGAATCCGCTCGACAAGTTCAGGTCCACAAGAATCGGAGTTTTCAAGCAAGAAGATGTCTGGAAAGACCTTGAATCCCGATTGGGTCCAGATTCTGGCGATGCGAAGATGCATATCCGTGAGATGCTCAAGGAGTTCGATACTGGACCTGGGAAAGAGCGGGTCGGCCGCAAAGCGCACGTTCCCATCTTTAATCTGATGTTCTCGTCCAAAAACAAAGTCGACGTATATCTTAGGATGTGTGTGTTGTTTCTCTCTCTTGACAGATCTCTTGCAATGTTGCTTCCCAATTTAGGTGAAATTACGCAAAGGGATTTAGTGCTCATACGACCCAAACCGGACTGGAGGCGGTTTGTGAATGTGAAAGGAGAACCTTCTATTCACATCCAGTTATGCGACGGCAAGATTCCGGATGCAGAATTTATCTTTTGAAGGTATGGACCAAATCATACATATGAACTATTATCTTAGTGAAGGACCTGCAGCAGACGGGCCTAGGAAATGCGCAGGAAAGCGAACTAGCCTGTCTTATGGACCGTGGTCGGAAGGCATATGGCAAATTGAAATCGATTGACCCGTACGGTTGGACGCGTCGCATACGACAGATCGGACAGATTAGAGTAACGGAGAAAGGGAAAGTGTCTGTTAGTGATTCAAGAAATACACGCCCCTTCCTCATTCATATTTCAGAAAAGCAAGCTCTCTACGAAGATATTTCCCCCTCAAATTGGCAGGACTGATCATCGCGGTGAAAAGTATTTCTTCCAACCAGCCCGCCAACATTCGAACTGGATCCAATACCACACGAAGCCTCCCCATCTCGTTCCCGGTACCGACGGAATTCAAAATAATGCGTTCTTGCTCCAGCAGGGACTGCTCGAAAAAAGATACCTGCAGAACCGCATTTACCAGGAGACTGAGATAGCCTTCGGGGCGATCTAAAGTGATACTTCGCTGATACTCCTGATAGAGGGTGTCAGCGTAGCGTTCCGACGAGCCCAGCGTAAGTATCGTGAAGCTTGAGGAGATGCGAATAATGTGGTCCATCGCTTCAGTCAGTGGTGCACAGCGCCTGTAAAACATACAATGTGTTCATAGAGGACACTCCTGAGAAGGAAAAAACATACTGGGCGTGCGGGTAAGCGCTATTCAAATCAGTCTCAATGACCGGGTGTGCTCCTTGCTGATCGTCCAACGGCTTGAGACTAGGAATTTGGTAAGAAGAGACACCTTAGAGGATGTAACTTGACGTACCTCTTCCCATTTCTTTTATCCTTCTTCTGTCTATAAGCGTCCCGTCGTTTTTGGTTGATCAGTCGCGGTGTCTATACAAACAAGGGCGTCAGCGGGGTGACAATATACACAAGAGCATTATACTTCATGTAGCTGCGACGACTGCTAGCATTATGTGCGGCTCGACGCTCCTCACTAGTATCCATTTGAGTGGGAGAAAGAATGCTCTTGCCTGGGGAAAATAGCCGCAATAAATACTCCTGGAAACGAGTAGGGGAATGCACACGTTCTCGTATCCCGAGTCTTGGGATACGACAATGCACACATTGCACTTTTGTCCGGCTATAAAAGGGCAAACAATTAACAGACTGAGACCTTGCACGGAGGCTGTATCGTCCAAACTCTGCAAAGTGTCCCTGTAAGCACAGTGCGATCCGGTATGCAGACCAACCTCGAGTATGCAGAGCGCAGTGTGTAACCTTTCCACTCTGTAGACTCCGGGCCCCCTAAACTGCGCTGCAGTATGCAGAGTACATGTCATTGAGGTATACAGACTGTAACTACCCTGTAGAGCCAGGAAACTCTGCAGACCGACTTGCACTGCAACCACAGGAGATTCTGTATAGTATGAACAAGATGGTTACGCCTTCGCTGGTTGACCTAGCTCTGCGCATGTCGGCACCTCCAGAGCATACCGGTAATTCTCCG
>NW_026848521.1:0-50928 GCF_030435595.1 Desarmillaria tabescens
CCGCCTCAAGATTGCATTCTTACCATGTACTCTTGCTGTCGTGTTTTCAAAATTGTCATATCGCATGCCGATATATGAGCATTCGTCCTCCTGGCGAAGACGTGCAAGATGGAAGGCATGCCTACCAAACCAGGAAAGCGGCTTGCGAGAATATCTTGCGACGATTTTCAGTCACACAAGAAAAATACATGGTTAAAGTCTTCGAGTCTTTCCTCTTGGAGAGCAGCAGGAAACACAATACCCGCGATTTTACTGTCTTCTGGCACGCGTCTTTTTGTTCAAAACCTACAATTCTGACCCATTCGGTAGTTTGTACCCCACCCTATCGTCCTTCGCGGCTCACATCTATAATCCTCCAGGGCTACCTTCATCTTCATTAAACAAAATAAAAAACTCTTTGATTCTGATGGTTTCAGGTTTCTCCCAGCATGTATCGACCTCCCCATCCATGATAATCAACGCTCATACTCTACAGTTGCACTTCTTCAAGTGATATGAGACGGTATTCGACTTGCTTAGAAGCATATATACGGGTCTACAGAGCCGTAGAGACAACTGTGGATGTGTAGTGCAAGCCGAAGGTGTTCATGCGAGAACGTGAATAGAAGGGCACCAAGTGTTGATTTGTTATAGATGTGTTCCTTTCTTTTCCGCTTCGACTTTCTTGCTAGCTCACAGACAGATGTTCATCCATACATCCTTCGAGATCAAATCTGACTGTCGTCGCGCAAGTTTGCATCCAGACACGAAGCAAAATCATATACCCTTGCGATGGATCTGTTTCTCATTGCACTGCTGATAAGATTGGACTTGACCACTATTGCACGCTCTCGCCTCCAGACATTCAGCAACATGTCTTCGTCGAACAGCTATGGATAGCTGTAGGTCATAATATACCTATTACGACGGGAGGTGGAAGAATACACAGAAAATCATCAAGGAAATCATTCCCAAGGATCGCCAGGTACATCTTTCCCTGTGTAGTGTTACGGTTTATTCTTTTCTTTTTCTTTTCTTTTCTTACGCATTCACGCTTACTCTATGCTGTGGTTCTGATCGGACATTCTCACAGTACTATTTTTAGTCTGTTCAACGTGTATTTAAGTAAAGCCTCAGTGTTATGATTATTCTTTTCTTTTCTGTTTTCTTTTTCTTTTCTTTTTCTTTTCTTTAGTCAGCCGGATTACGCGGTGCGCGATCATCACGGACTGACTGCGCAGTAGTATTTTTAGAATACTCACGTGTATTTAAGTAGAGCCTCAGCTGGCCTAAACCCCAGCTTCGGCTAAGGTTTAATCTACCTAATCTTGAACTCCGTTCTTCGTGACTATCTGTCCCATCGACTTTCATCGCCTTTGACTTGCTAAAGCGTCGTCTACCGAAGTGCGAGTAGCGACCTTAGTACGATCTAAGTCGATAGAGTTAGTGGCTAACATTTAGCCGAAGCTCGTCTTTGGTTGCCCAACAAGCTTACCGTTGCCCAACCCCTACGTATTCAACATTCGGCCGATACACTTCCTCGTCGCAGTAGTCCTTTGGGTAATCCCCTTCCACCTACTCCTCCTGGTATTGGTGATCGACTTGATCGCTGAATTCATTCTCTTCGACGACCTTATCCTTGCAGTCTTCGTGACTGTATACCTAACCCTCGTCCTAATCGGACTCGGAATATCGGCAGTGTTACTAGCAGGCTTGCTAGTCGCCCTGTATACGTTATATCCCCGCCTCGTTTAAGGACACTACGTATCCCAACACGAAACCCTTCATTCTCGCCCTTCAGCTCGCTTCGCTGTTAACAATCGTATTGTTGATAGTAACGAGTTCTCCACCCGACGAAACCTGCGAAATCCAGTTAATGAACGGCTCCAATTACGAGACCGACCTTAGCTTGATTATCGCCCTCCTCATCGTTCTCACCATCCTTGCTGTCTATCAGCTTGCATGGTCAATCGTCGACTTACGCCAAGGATCGACCCACTGACGGATGCCCTGGTCAGAATCCATTCTCGGCGTCTTCGCGACTTTTATACTCTTTTTCTTCTCCATTACTTTGTACCAACTTCGCCGTTGCTGCCAGCGGAGACAAATCCGTGCACAACTCCCGCTTCATTACATCCCGAGCACGCCGGCGTATCCACCACCGGTAATCGATATTCCCTCGGCATCCCAGCAAACAGTCGGAGATGTCGAATCCAACAACTCCGGGGGATCTGGAGGATCCCTCTACACATCGTCGCGACACAGCTTGCAATCCTCAGAGTCGAGCACCGACTCCTACAGAAGCGCCTCCAGCGCACCAGCCGACTCAATCGACATCACCGATACCCGGGGGGTACTCCTCGACCGAGGAGACTCGCCCTTACCAGGTCTCTTCGACCAGTCTCCAGTCCAAGGCGAGTCTGGCGACGACGGAAGCAGAGGACAAGGCACCAGGGATCTGGTCGAGGGCGAAGAAAGCCCTGATACCGAGTTCGAAGGGGACGAGCTCACCGAGTGGGAAAGGACAAGACTCGACGACCTCCTCAACGACCTCTACCCGAATGAGGAGGAAGATGCAACCCATTCCGGAAGCTCCGCCAGTAGGAGTGAGCGGAGCCACAGCGGGTGGGGACATGGCGGCGTATGGGAGGAGGTCCGCGATAGAAGAATCGCGGCAGACGATGCGAGAGATCGCGCAAGAATTGCGAGGAACAGAACCCGTCGAGACGACTTCGACGATGATTCCGGAGAGCTTGGCCTCGGAGCCTCCGCGACTACCACCCGTGCAGCTGACCCACAGCTTGTTCCAAGGGCCTGGCCAACCAATAGAGGCCCCCCAGTCGCCTGGTACCCCGACACCAGTTGGGTCTACGCAGACAACGGGGAAGAGGCTCCTGTGGCCAGAGAGCAGACCGGACCAGAGCCCGACTCGGTCCCTGCGAGGCCCGAGGCCCCAATGCTCCCTACCCCCGTCGCCTCGCACGAGCAGACGCGTGGGGAGCTTTGGGACGAGTTCCCAAGTTTCGATACCGAAGAACTTGGAACAATTACCGCTGCCGAGCGACTCGCCGGAGTCTCCAACTGGGAGACGTCAGTCGCGTCGCGAGCCTTCGCCGACCCCATCCCTGCAGCCCAGCGTCCGTGGCCGCTCCTTTATCACATGTACATCGAGTCCCTCCGACTCCCTCGAGCTGCCCGGGAATCCCCAGAAGTCCAGGCCAGAATGGACAGAGGCCGAGCGCACGATGCACGCATCCGACGTGCCGAGGAAGACGCCCTCTATGGACCCAATGGATTCTGGGACTTACCCGTCGAGCCCGACGCCACGCCCGCCGAGATCAACAACAGAATACGAGCCGCTGCCGTTCGCTACACCGGATACGCCCGAAGGGCAGGGACAGACCTCGAGGCTCGAGCACGAGCCTGGAGAGTCTATCAGGAGGAGATCTCCAACGAGGACTCCGATATCGGCAGGTGGCGGCGGAATAGAGAGCTCGACCGCATTGCCCGAGAGAGGAAGGAGGCAGAGGATGCCAAGTCGCCCCCCGAACCAAGCCCTGGAGCCGACGGTGATGGCGGCAGTGAAGCAGGTCCTCCTTCAGGGCCCAGTGCCTAGCCCAGGCATTTTCAAACTATTACCCTGGCATGGGTTATATGAGATCATGATGGAAGACATGGAGAAAGACCCGCAGTGGCTCTTCTCCGAGGCGGGAGAAGATTACCGCCACGCGAAACGAATGGGGGATGTATATCTGATGAAGAACATCCTCGAAGTAGAAACCTGGCACCAAGCGGCCTCTGTTTGGAACTTGGTGCACCCAGAAGCACCCCAACAGGGGTGTGAACCATATCGCCGACCTCAGCCGATGCCTCAACCAACAGACCCGTCGGACTTCTTCCCCGAAGGGTTCTTCGGGGGCGCAGGAGGAGACGACGACGACATGGATGACCCAGGAGCGGGACCGTCTCGTCCCGACAAAGGCAAAGGGTCTACGGTCCCGCCACTACCGCCTTTACCACCCCGATACCCGGACCCCGCCGGGTACCCGCCTCCAGGAGAAAATCGAAATTTACGGTTGCTTTCGCGGCCGCCCAAGCCGCCCGCACCCCCGCACGTCCCGTCACCACCGGACCCGATCCCGCCATGGCAGTTGGCCCCAGGAGGAGTGAATAACCCCTGGAATGACGTCAAACCCAAGCTGGTGACCCAGCCTGAGTACTTCACCGGAGTTTCGTCGGACATCACCCGCTTCCTGCATCACTGCGAAGTTTACTTCGCGGTGTTCCCGATGTATTACACGATGAACGATCAGGGGCACAACCCCTATCGTATCACATTTGCACAAGGGTACCTACAGGGGGACGCGCAGCAATGGTGGGTGGACCAGTACTATCGGTATCGGGACCCACAAGGCCACTGGAGATTCCCCACCTGGGAAGAATTCTCCGATGACCTGACGCGCGAGTTCCGCGAGGTAGCGGAATTGACCATATGGAAGGCGGAATGGAAGAAGATCCAACAGGCGGACTTCAAGTCAGCAGTGGAGTTCTTCGCCAAATTCGAACGCTTGGCTCACAAGTGCGAGGAATTCGGGGATGAGAAGCAGATGTTCGAAGCAGTCGAAGTGGCGATAAGGCCATCGGTGCGGAATACGGTTATGCATGGGGACAATGAGCGCCCCACAACCTACGCACAATGGAAGGCACGAGTCCTAAGGATCGATGCCAACTACCGATACGGAGTCACCCAAGGACTGGGCAGTAAGACCTCCCAGAACAGCGGTTCTGGTCGAGGCAATCAATCAGGACAGAAGGGAAGCGGGTCGGGTGCCGACAAGAAGGACGCCACAGGAACAACCTACGGTGGAGCAGGGCAGCCAATGGAAATCGACAAGCTGCGATCCGACAAGCGGTGCTTCAAGTGTGGGAACACGGGGTGGAACCCAAAGCACAAATGCCCTGACGACAAGTCCAAGTGGCTTCCCGTCAAACTCCCACCTCGCAAGAAAATCCCCACGCAGCGACTTCGTCAACTACTCGCAGAGGCCGAGAAAGAAGAAAACGGGAAGGAGACGAAAATCAAGGAGGTCAAGGACGAGAAGTCGTCAAAAGACCAGCCGGCGTCGAAATAAGCGATTCGACGACGTCGGCCAAGGACTTAGTTTCTACTGGTGCGCCCCATTGTAATAATAGTCGGACTTATACTACCTATGTAGGTACTCCGTATGAACAATATACCCATTTATTCGCCGCGTTACCAGCTAGAGAAACTAAGGATACGGAATCGCATAACGCAAACGGCGTAGGAGGGGATTACCGCCTCCTAGCGCAGCCTGCGCCTGGAAATGAACCCCTAGGGGCCGTCCCAGCTCAGGAACCCCCGGCCGACCGCACAGGGAAAGCCCCCTAGGTCGAGTCTCGACTGCACCCTTGACGAAGGGAGGTCACCCCGGAGTGGGAGAAAGGCCGACGACCCAGTCCGCTGGGCCTGCGTCCCCGTTTGTGGGGCCGTCTGTTCCAGTGGGAGGCGTTGAGAAAGCAGCTGAGGCCATGAAGACGAGGGACCCCCTGCCCTTAGTAGCCAAGGACAATGCTGCGGCAAACGGTGCAGACCCCCCATCCGAGCCAACATGTGTGCGCTCACGAAGGGTTACCCAAAGTACCGCCGGGTCCAGGAAGAGCCGTAAGGATAGGACAAACGTGGAGGTTACAACGCCGTGCACAAACGCCCGAGGCCAGGGCCGAACAAAGGGCAGCGAGCCCTCCTCCACCACCTCGACTTTCAAAGGCGCCCAAGTGCCGCCTCTGGACCTTTCTCGTCCAGGTGACCAAATGCCACTTCGAGGGAAGAAGCCATCAGTCCTATTGGAAGAAATAGAAGACGAGGAGGCCTACCTACGGTCCGACATTCCGACAATCACCCCGAAGGGGAAGTCTCCTGTGACCCTCGTACCCGACTCAAAAGGTGAGGAGCGGAAGCCCGTTCAAGACACGTATTATCAACCCTTCGGTCTGCATTGGACCCGGAGGGCGCTACGACTGGCCAAGAACGAGCCCGCCGCATTCGCCACCCTTCACCGTTGGGTACACCCTCGACGGGCAGGAGAGGTGACCACTGAGTTGTGTGAGGCGCTCAAGGAGCAACCCGAGACTGCCGCTGAAGCAAGAGATAGGTGGGGGTGGATGGAGGATCTCACCAAACTGCCTATGTACATACGAGGAAGGAAGGGACGCAATGTATCGATTACCGTGCAATTGGAAACGTTAGACACCCGGGAGACGCACTCCATAAAAGCGCTGGTAGACAGCGGTGCCACGGGCAGCTCAATAGACCGCGCCTGGGCCCAAAGTCACGACCTTAATCTCAAAAAGGCGGCCCGACCGGTCCCGGTGTATAACGCGGATGGCACCCGCAATAAAGGTGGTGACATCACTGAATATGCCGAAGTACGGCTTCGTATTGGGGACCACGTGGAACGGATCGAACTAGCCGTAGTAGATCTGGGCTCCACCCCCCTTTTCCTCGGCCATGATTGGCTGCAGAGGCACAACCCATTGATCGACTGGGATACCGGAGCGGTTACCCTAGCCCGATGCGCCTGTCGAAAGATCCCCTTTTCCCTGCCTGATACGGATCCGTCGTCCAAGTGGGATGAATATGAAGAAGGGGATACCATTCTGGTCATCGACTTCGAAGAAGCGTTTCACGTGCGAGCCATGGGTACTAAGGCCAATGAACTGGCCGCCCAAGCTAACGCTCGCAAGGAAACGAAGTCCTTTGAAGAAATAGTCCCCAAGGAGTATCGGGACTTTGAGGATGTGTTCGCGAAAGAAAATTTTGATGATCTACCCCCACGGAAACCATGGGACCACGCCATCGAACTAATTCCCAACGCCAACGCAAACCTGGACTGTAAGGTCTATCCGCTCAATCCAACGGAACAAGAGGAATTGGATAGGTTTCTCGATGAAAACCTCTCTACGGGTCGTATTCAGCCTTCAAAATCTCCCATGGCGTCCCCCTTTTTCTTTGTCAAAAAGAAGGATGGAAAGCTTCGTCCCGTACAGGACTACCGAAAACTTAACGAGATGACCATCAAGAACCGTTATCCGTTACCGCTCATTGGGGAACTTATGGACCGCCTGAAGCAGGCCAAATACTTTACCAAGTTAGACGTGCGTTGGGGATACAACAATGTCCGGATAAAGCACGGGGATGAATGGAAAGCCGCCTTCAGGACCAACCGTGGCCTTTATGAACCATTGGTCATGTTCTTCGGACTCACGAATTCTCCTGCCACTTTTCAGTGGATGATGAATGATATTTTCAAGGATCTGATAACCGCCGGGGAGGTGTCGGTCTACCTGGACGACATACTCATTGCCTCCAAGACCAAAGAAGATCACCGACGCATCGTACGCAGGGTGCTCCAAATACTCCGTGACAACAAGTTATTCTTGAAGGCGGAGAAATGCGAGTTCGAGGTCGAAGAGACCGAATACCTGGGGGTTCTCATTAGTGAAGGAAAGGTTCACATGGACCCCGTCAAGATTGCGGGTCTACTCGATTGGCCGGTCCCGTCAAAGAAGCAGGAGCTACAATCGTTCCTGGGCTTTTGTAATTTCTACCGACGGTTCATTCGGGACTACAGCAAGCATGTCAGACCACTTACCATGTTAACCGGAAAGGTGGAATGGAAGTGGGGAGAGTCCCAGCAGAAAGCGTTTGCGGAGCTGAAGGAACTATTCCGGAAGGACGTGGTCTTAGCCATCCCACTCGATGAAGGCAGGTTCCGTGTAGAGGCCGACTCTAGCGAAGGAGCGATCGGCGCGGTATTGTCCCAATGGCAGGAAGAGAAATGGTGACCGGTAGCCTTCCTTTCTAAGGCTTTATCGGTCACTGAACGCAACTATGAAATTTATGACAAGGAACTCCTTGCCATCATGCTTGCGCTAGAAGAATGGCGACAATATCTCATGGGTGCTCGCGAAGACTTCGAGATCTGGACCGACCACTCTAACCTGCAATACTTCCGAAAGCCACAAAAGCTCAATCGACGGCAAGCCCAGTGGGTAACGGAACTGGCTGAATACCAGTTTACGCTGCACCACAAACCAGGGGCCCAGAACCGGAAGGCCGATTTGCTGTCTCGGCGGGCAGACCACGACCAGGGGAAGGACGATAATGAAGACGTAACCGTCCTAAAACCCGCTCATTTCAGGGCCCTCATCATGCCCACACTGGAGGACTTACACGAGAGGATCAGGGCGGCCACTCATGATCCCCGCAAGTGGGATCGAGGAATTTCTGACTCCCTCAACCATGAGAAGGGGATTTCTCGAGACCAAGAACTCTTATGGTACGACGGGCGCATCTACGTGCCTCGGGATAAACAACTACGAGGAGAAGTCATCGCCCTACGACATGACCATGCAACAGCCAGACATCTGGGGATAGAAAAGACGAAAGAGCTGATCCTACGGGACTACTGGTGGCCGAGGATGCGTGCAGAGGTGGAAGCGTATGTGAAGGGGTGTGAGGTCTGTCAACGAACAAAGGCAGATCGTCGTCCCAAAAGAGCGCCCCTCCATCCGAACGAAGTTCCGGACCGACCGTGGACACACATTTCCGTCGACATGATCACTAAGTTGCCGAATTCCAAGGGATTTGACTGCATTTTGGTCATTGTTGACAGGTTTTCAAAAACCATTATCCCCGTTGCTTGCACGGAAGAGCTCACTTCCCTAGGATTTGCTAAAATCCTACGTGATCAAGTCTATGTCCCGTACGGCGTAATGCCCGAGAAAGTCATCTCGGACAGAGGCGCTGTCTTTGTTTCCAAATTCATGAGAGAATTCTACTCTCTCCTCCAAGTGACGGGAAACCCATCCACTGCTTATCATCTGCAGACGGACGGACAGACAGAAAGGGTTAACCAGGAGATTGAGAAATATCTCAAAATGTTTGTAAACTACCGACAAGATGATTGGAGCGAATGGCTACCGCTCGCGGCGTTCACTCATAACAATCGCCAACACTCAGCCACCGGATTCTCCCCGTACAAGGTTGTCTTCGGGCGAGACGGGCAAGTCATCAAGATCGCACAACGACAGGGCATGGTACCTGCCGCATCCAAACTAGTGCAAGGGATCCAGGAAGTGCAAGAGAAGGCAAAGGAGTCCCTCGAACGAGCTGCGATATCCATGAAGAAGGCATACGACAAGCGTAAAAACAAAGCAATGGAATATCAAGTTGGAGACAAGGTATGGCTAGACTCGGCCAATCTCCATCTCCCTCGCCCAGCGAAGAAACTAGGAGATAGGCGAGTAGGACCATTTACCATCCTTGCCAGAAAGGGAGCCTCCGCCTATGAGCTAAAGCTCCCTATCAAGTGGCGTATCCACAACCGGTTCAACGAGTCGTTGTTAACTCCATACTACGCTCCTGAATTCCCAAATCAGCCGCATCCAGAACGACCACCTCCAGAACTCATCGATAACGAAGAGGAATATGAAATAGAGGAAATAGTAGAAGAAAGAGACCGCACTCTCGGTCGTGGACGAACTCGGCGGACTATTACCGAGTATTTGGTCAAATGGAAGGGTTATCCGACGGAGGAGAACTCATGGGTCAAATGGTCTGACATGGCTAACGCTGAAGAGCTCGTCAACGATTATGAAAGCCGAATACAAAAGGTTGTATGGACCGTAAACGCCAAGGAGAAGGCCATCGGCATTGACGACAAGATACCTCGTAACCTCCCCATCGAATATCATGACCCCGACACTCCGTGTGTCACCGACATCGAAACGGTATATTCATCTGAGTGTACGGACCCGAAACACTCTGATGACCAACAAGACTCGTATGCCTCGTCCGAAGTCATCGATGGCATTAACCTTGCCGATGACTGTCCCGATGAGGAAGAGGAGGTGAACCTACGAAACCTCGAACGCATACGAGAAAATTGGGACTCGGACACCAATAACGATGACAACACAGATGACGACACCTGGTCCCTCCATTCTGACTCACGATACTCGACATCAAGCGACGAAGCTGAGGCTAGCGACTCGTCTCGAACGAGCGCAACCTAGATGTGGCGATATAACGGTGTAGAAGGGGATTACCACCGCTCAATCACGAGCACTGAACCCTTAGGGATCGCGGATCCCGACAGACAATTGAGGCTTAACCGGCGCAAGGTGGCTCAGGAAAGCTAGGAACCTGAGTCCAGGGGGAGAGAGGGTCTGAGGCCGAACGCACCGAGTGGCTTTTTATGGCGTAGCGGAGGTCCAATCGATCCTGTTTTAAAGCAGAAGGGAGCCCCTCAATTCGCTCTTGTGGAGGGAAGAAGATATATTCTCATTCGGGACGAATGAGTCTTAAGGAGGGGGTAATGTTATGATTATTCTTTTCTTTTCTGTTTTCTTTTTCTTTTCTTTTTCTTTTCTTTTTCTTTTCTTTAGTCAGCTGGATTACGCGGTGCGCGATCATCACGGACTGACTGCGCAGTAGTATTTTTAGAATACTCACGTGTATTTAAGTAGAGCCTCAGCTGGCCTAAACCCCAGCTTCGGCTAAGGTTTAATCTACCTAATCTTGAACTCCGTTCTTCGTGACTATCTGTCCCATCGACTTTCATCGCCTTTGACTTGCTAAAGCGTCGTCTACCGAAGTGCGAGTAGCGACCTTAGTACGATCTAAGTCGATAGAGTTAGTGGCTAACACTCAGCTGGTCTAAACCCCAGCTTCGGCTAAGGTTTAATCTACCTATCTCAAAGCTCCCTGTTTCGTGACTATCTAAGTTCGCAACTGGCTCTCTTCCATCTACTTTGACCCCTCTTGTATCATCCACCGAAGTGCGAGTGGTGATCTGGAGTTGATCTAAGTCGATAAGAGTTAGTGGCTAACATTTAGCCGAAGCTTGACATCGTCACCCAGCGCCACGTCAGAGAACGAACGCTGCCTAACGACTTTTTACCATTGCATTCCCTAGTTAAACCGCAACGGTTGCTAGTAGCACTTTGACGTTTCGTCAGTGCAACCTACCTTTCAGATCGAATACTCCCGCTTGACCAGAAGAGGTCACCGCCGTACGTTCGTGAGGACAACCCCATGGTTGTTAGCGTATTACGGGTGGACCAACGGAAAAGCACTTACCCCAAAATTCATCCGATACACTTCCTTGTCGCAGTAGCCCTTTGGGTTACTCCCTTCGACCTACTGCTCCAAGCCGCCGTAATCGCTTGGATTTTGCCCCACATCATCGACGATCCCATCTTTGCAGTTTTAGTGACTGTTCTCCTCACCCTCGCTCTCATTCGAGTTTGTATCGCCGCGCCACTCCTAGCAGGATTGCTAGTTGCTTTGTACGGCGCATACGTCCCTCTCGTGTGAGGCACCACGAAACCATTCCCTATAGCACTAAAGTCAGCATCATTGTTAGCAGTCATACTGTTAGCCTTGACTGACCCTTCATTTGACGACGATATCCCGTTGATGACCAGCTCCAACTACGAGACCGACCTCAACCTGATTATCGCGACCCTCGCCGCCCTAACCATCATTGCATTATCCGTCGTATGGTCCATCCTTATCGCCGGCCCTCTCAGAAGATAAGCCAGCGAACGGATGCCCTTATCCGATGCCATTCCCGTAATCTCCGTGCTTTTTATAACCTTTTTCTTGTTCACCTCCTTGTATTACGTCCAACGGTGCTGTCGCCAACAAAGGCAAGTACGAGCACAACTCCCATTCCATTACATCCCGGCAACACCGGCGTACCCGCCCCCGATAATCTTTATTCCCGCCGCCTCTCAACAGACTCTACACGATGGCCGACCCATCACACCCAGGGGACCTGGAGGGTCCCTCTACGGATCGTCGCAGTCCAGCTCGGGATCCTCAGGGTCGAGCACCGACTCCTACAGAAGCGCCACCGAGTCAGACCACTCCGTCGATATCACCGATACCCGGGGGGTACTCCTCGACTGAGGAGACTCGCCCCTACCAGGCCTCTTCGACGTCTCTCCAGTCGAGGGCGAGTCAAGTGCCGACGGAGCCCGAAGACAAGGCACCAGGCATCTGGTCACGGGCGAAGAAAGCCCTGACACCGAGTACGAAGGCGACGAGCTCACCGAGCTCGAAAGAATCTGACTCGAAGACCTCCTCGGCGACCTCTATCCGAACGAGGAGGAGGATGCAACCTATACCGGAGACAACTGGAGCGGACGTTCCCAGAACAAGTGGGAGCCGTCCGAGTGGGGAAGCACCTGGGAAGACGCCCGCGACCGAAGAATCGCGGCGGACGACGCGCGAGATCGAGCTAGGCTCGCCGCGACAAGAAGAGACGACTTCGACGAGGACTCCGGAGAGCTTGGCCTCGGAGCCTCCGCGGCTACCACCCGTCCAGCTAACCCACAGCTTGTTTCAGGCTCCTGGCCGACCGATCGAGGGCCTCCAGTTGCCTGGTATCCCGACTCCAGTTGGGTATACGCCGACGAGCCAAGGGAAGAAACTCCTGTGGCCGGGGCCGAGGCCGGAAGAGAGTCCGACCAGGCCTCTACGAGGCCCACGACCACAACGCTCGCTCCCGCCGTCCCCTCACACGAGCCGACGGATGGGGAGCTTTGGGGCGAGTTCCCAGAGTACGACCCCGAGGAACTTGGAACAATTACCGTTTCCGAGCAACTCGCCGGAGTCTCCGACTGGGAGCCGAGTGTCCAAGCGCGAGCCTTCGCCGACCCCGTCCCTCTATCCCAGCGCCCATGGCCCCTCTTATACTACACGTACGTCGAGTCCCTCAGACTCCCTCGAGATGCCCGGGAGTCCCCAGAGATCGAGGCCAGAATGGAGCGCGGAAGAGCGCATGACGCACGCATCCGCCGAGCTGAGGAGGATGCCCTCCAAGGACCCGATGGCTGGTGGGACCTCCCCCTCGAGCCCGACGCCACCCAGCCCGAAATCGAGAACCGAATACGAGCAGCCGCCGTCCGATATACCGGAGCGGCGCGAAGAGCAGGAACCGACTTGGAGGCGAGAAGAAGAGCCTGGGCTGCCTACCAGGCAGAGATCACCGACCCCGACTCCGATATCGAAAGGCAGAAGAGAAACGCAAGAATCGACCGCCTCGCCCGAGAGAGGAAGGAGGCCAAGGATGCCGAGTCGACCCCCAAACCAGGCCCTGGAACCGACCGTGATGGCAGCGGTGAAGCAGGTCCTTCTTCAGGGCCCCACGCCTAGACCCGGCATCTTCGAGCTGTTACCCTGGCATGGGTTGTACGAAATTATGATGGAGGATATGGAGAAAGATCCGCAGTGGCTCTTCTCCGAAGCGGGAGAGGACTACCGCCATGCCAAGCAGATGGGGGATGTGTACCTCATGAAGAATATCCTCGAGGTGGAAACATGGCACCGAGCGGCCATCGTCTGGAACCTCGTGAACCCCGAGGTCCCGCAGCCCGGGTGCGAACCTTATAAACGACCTCAGCCGATGCCCCATCCATACGACACGTCGGAATTCTTTCCCGAAGGATTCTTCGGGGGGGCGGGCGGGGATGACGACGACTATACGGATGCGGGGGCGGGGCCCTCCCATCCGGACAAAGGGAAACAATCCATGGTCCCGCCCGTACCGCCAAAACCGCCGCGATATCCAGATCCCACGGGGTATCCGCCTCCAGGGGAAAATCGCAACTTGCGGTCCCTTTCACGACCGCCCAAGCCGCCGGCGCCCCCGCACGTTCCTTCGCCCCTGGACCCGATTCCTCCGTGGCAGCTGGCTCCAGGGGCAGTCAATAACCCCTGGAATGACGTCAAACCCAAGCTGGTGACCCAGCCCGAGTACTTTACCGGGGTATCTTCGGATATCACCCGCTTCCTCCATCACTGCGAGGTGTACTTTGCGGTATTCCCCATGTATTACACCATGAACAACCAGGGGCATAACCCCTACCGCATTACGTTCGCGCAAGGGTACTTACGAGGGGACACGCAACAATGGTGGGTCGACCAATATTACCGGTATCGCGACTCGCACGGTCATTGGAGATTCCCCACCTGGGCGGAGTTCTCTCATGACCTTACGCAAGAATTCCGCGAGGTGGCGGAGTTAACCATCTGGAAGGCCGAATGGAAGAAGATCCGACAATCGGACTTCAAGTCAGCGGTGGAGTTCTTCGTGAAGTTCGAACGGTTGGCCCACAAGTGCGAGGAATTCGGAGATGAGAAGCAGATGTTTGAGGCCGTGGAGGCGGCAATACGACCAACGGTGCGCAATACGGTGATGAACCTCAAGGCTCTGTACGCTCAGAATTCGCGGATTTTAAGCATTATAATAAATGCCTTGTCCACTTAGCGGACTTTCACTAAGTCAACGATTGCAATCACGGCAATACCCACTTTTACCGCCAACTATCCTTCCCAGCTCGTATTCTGCATCAATATGCGCCACTTCATTAATGCCGCCAGGCACCTGATTGCAGATCTCATGGAATTAGGACCATCATTGATCGCCCAGCACAGCCATCGCTGACATCAGCATCAAGCATCACTTAATAGAATGCCGCAGCCAAACTACCGATTCCACGGCAAAAGACTTAATACCGTGACCTTTTCACCAGCTTTACTAAGGCTGTTACAATGCCAAGATAATGCCGCACGCATCTACTTCAGTGTACTACCTTCAGTGTACTTTGCCGCAGCAACACAGCAGCCCAAGAGTCCGTATGTCAGGGGAATTCTTTCTGATCACTAAGTCTATACGCGGTAAAACCGTGTGGGTGCTGTTACTTTAGAACTCTGGGAGCACGCGTTTTGTATCATTTCTTACCAATCGATGTACTAAGGACTTACTAAGGACTCGTTTCAAGTATTCTAATTTTATTCCGGACTTGTAGTATAAAAGCTAGTGTAGTAGTAGTTGCTAAAAAGAAGTTACTGGACACTAGCGATCATCCACGTTATCGACCACCGTTATCGCTTGTACTCGCTAGGAGATAGACAATAACAACATAGTCACTCCAAGTTATACTCTCTGTCACGGCTTTTCTTCTAATGGTATTGGTGTACGCTCATATTGCGCCAATACACGGAATTTCGTGTCCACAACTCGCTTTTATCTTTTAATCCGCCAGCATCGTTTCACTTTCACCAGCCAGGATCGTTTTCATCAGTTTTCACCTTCTACGTCGCCATCGTTTTACCCAGTTCAGTTCAGAATCGTTACGTCCCCGTGTGGACTCAGATTAGGATCGTTATTGCCGCCAGCAGCATCTGTCACGGAATTTCGGTCAACAGCTTCAGTATAGGATCATCAGTCACGGTATTTGGTATCTTGCCGTCAGTTTCAGTATAGGATAGTCTCCGTGTAGACTCAGGATTAGTATCAGTTCCGTTTTGCCGTCGTTAACCTCAGTATAGTTTCAGTTTCAGTCCAGCCCAGTCCCAGCCATCGTTTTGCCGTCACTAGTTCCCCTTCATATCATCGCCAGTTCGTCTTATCTTCGTTTTACCGCCAGTTTCTCGTTTCTCGACTACAGTCTTCGTCTCTTGCCGTCACGGTATTTGTTATCTTGCCAACGGTATTGCTCTTTGACGGCATTTTCTCTAATTCCGTCAACCTCGCCCACGGCTTTTACTAGTTAAATTGCCGTCACTTCGTTCACGGTTTGCCGGTATTCCCAGTTATACCGGATTCCGTTCCTTCTCGTCTATCGAGACCCTTCCCGGCTTACAGCCAACGTTTTCTAGTACTCGATCATTAAGGGTACTACTTCGCTGACTGAAAAGTCGCAGTGTATACTTGCGTTCTTGAGGAATTCATCGCACGGAGGTGCACCGAAACACTCGCACAACAACAAAGCCTTTATTGCCACTACGCGCCATTTGCCGTGAACTCCTCTAGAGTTTTGGTTTTTGCCGTTGCCACGGAAGTTTAGGCTCATCAACGGTTATGCATGGGGACAATGAGCGCCCCACAACCTACGCCGAGTGGAAGGCACGAGTATTGCGTATCGACGCGAATTATCGATATGGAGTGGCCCAGGGACTGGGCAGTAAGTCCTCCTCGAACCAAGGCGGTTCGGGTCGAGGCAATCAACAGAAGGGTGGAGGGCAGGGTTCTAGTGGCGATAAGAAGGACGCCACGGGAACGACATATGGTGGTGCTGGTCAGCCGATGGAGATCGACAAGTTGCGAAGCGACAAGCGATGCTTCAAATGCGGCAATACCGGGTGGAACCGGGACCATAAATGCCCCACAGACAAGGCCAAGTGGCTTCCCGTCAAACTCCCGCCTCGTAAAAAGATACCCGCTCAACGCCTCCGCCAATTACTTGCTGAAGCCGAAAAGGAAGAGAACGGGAAGGAGACGAAGATCGAGGAGGTCAAAGACGATAAGTCGTCAAAAGACCAGCCGGCGTCGAAGTAAGCGATTCGACGGCGTCGGCAGAGGACTTAGTTTCATCTGGTACGCACTCTTGTACAACTAGTCGGACTTATACTACATATGTAGGTACCCCGTTCGAGCAATATATCAATTTCTATGCTGCGTTACCAGTAGAGGAAACTAAGGACAATGAATCGCACACCGCCAACGGCGTAGGAGGGGATTTCCGCCACTCTGCGCAGTCTGTGCTCAGTACTGAACCCCTAGGGGCCGTCCGAGCTCAGGAACCCCCGGCTCACCGTACAGGGAAAGCCCCTCGAGGGCGTAGCCCCCTAGGTCGAGTCCCGACTGCACCCCAGACGTGGGGAGGTCATCCCGGAGAGGGAGAAAGGCCAACGACTCAGCCCGTTGGGCCTGCGGCTTTGTCTGTGGGGTCGTCTGTTCTAACGGGAAGCGTCGGGAAAGCAGCTGAGGCCGTGAACCCGGACGACCACCCTCACCCAGTAGTCACCCAAGCGACAAAAAGTGAGGACCGCACGGGCAAGCCGATATGTGTGCGCCCGCGAAGAGTTACCCGAAGTACCGCCGGGTCCAGGAAGAGCGTAAGTACTGGATCGACCGTGGAGGTTACAACGCCGCGCACAAGTGCCCGTGGCCAGGGCCGAACACAGGGCAGCGAGCCCTCCTCCACCACTTCGACGGAAGGCGCCCAAGTGCCGCTGAGGGGCCCTCTTCGGCCCGGTGACCAAATGCCGCCTCGAAGCAAGACCACCCCAGTTTCGCTGGAAGAAGTAGAAGACGAAGAAGCTCACCTACGGTTCGACATCCCAGTCGTAGCCCCAAAGAGGACGCCATCTCCCGCCTTCCCTCGCCCCGTGACTCCAAATGACAAGAAGGTGATCGCGGAGATGTACTATGAGCCCCACGGCATCCTGTGGACCCGGCGGGCACTGCGAATCGCTCCAGGGGATGCCGCCGCCTGCGCAGTACTCAACGGGTGGATCCACCCCCGACGTCGAGGGGAAGTCACCGACAAATTGTGTTATCAACTGGAAGAGCAGACGGAGACGGCTGCCCAGGCCAGGGAAAGGTGGCAATGGATGGAGGATCTGAAGAAGCCCCCCATGTATATACGAGGTAGAAAGGGGCGTAATGTCTCAATAAAAGTGCAGTTGGAAACGCTAGACATGCGCGAAACTCACTCCATAAGTGCCCTAGTCGATAGTGGCGCTACTGGCAGTTCAATCGATCGTGCCTGGGCTCAAGCTCATGACTTGAACCTGAAAAAGGCGGCCCGACCAGTTCCAGTGTACAATGCCGACGGCACCAGGAACAAGGGCGGAGATATCACGGAGTATGCCGAGGTACGATTATGCATCGGAGATCACGTAGAACGGATCGAACTTGCCGTGGTTGACCTCGGCTCGACTCCCCTGTTCCTAGGGCATGACTGGCTACAGCGTCACAATCCCCTGATTGACTGGGACACTGGGGCCGTTACCCTAGCCCGATGCAAGTGCCGAAAGATCCCCTTTTCTCTGCCTGACACCGACCCTTCAGCACGATGGGAGGAATACGAGGAGGGAGATACTATCCTGGTTATTGACTTCGAAGAAGCCTTTCACGTACGGGCAATGGGGACCAAAGCTAACGAGCTGGCCGCCCAAGCCAATGCGAAAAAGGAGGTCAAATCCTTTGAAGAAATCGTACCGGAGGAGTACCGGGAGTTCAAAGACATCTTTGATAAAGAAAGCTTTGATGAACTTCCCCCGCGCAAACCTTGGGATCATGCCATTGAGCTGATCCCGAATGCTAATGCCAATCTGGACTGTAAGGTCTACCCGCTCAATCCGACGGAGCAAGCGGAGTTAGACAAGTTCCTAGATGAGAATCTGTCTACCGGTCGTATTCAAGCGTCCAAATCCCCTATGGCGTCCCCCTTTTTCTTCATGAAGAAAAAGGATGGGAAGCTTCGCCCGGTGCAGGACTACCGCAAGCTGAACGAGATGACCATCAAGAACCGCTACCCCTTGCCGCTCATCGGGGAACTGATGGATCGACTTAAGAGGGCAAAATACTTCACCAAATTGGACGTGCGATGGGGCTATAATAACGTACAGATCAAGAAGGGCGACGAATGGAAGGCCGCTTTTCGAACTAACCGTGGTCTATACGAACCCCTCGTCATGTTCTTCAGACTTACTAACTCCCCTGCCACTTTCCAGTGGATGATGAACGATATCTTCAAGGACCTCATCACCGCTGGGGAGGTGTCGGTATACCTGGACGACATCCTCATTGCTTCCAAAACCAAGGAGGAGCACAAGAGGATTGTACGGAAAGTCCTCCAGATCTTACGGGAAAACAACTTGTTCCTGAAGGCGGAAAAGTGTGAATTCGAGGTGGAAGAAACCGAGTATCTAGGAGTCATCATTAGCGAAGGAAAGATACGTATGGACCCCGTGAAGATTGCAGGTCTACTTGATTGGCCAACTCCCCGGCGTAAACAAGAACTGCAATCTTTCCTTGGGTTCTGTAACTTCTACCAACGGTTTATTCGGGACTACAGCAAGCATGTCAAACCGCTTACATCCCTCACCGGCAAACAAGAGTGGAAGTGGGGGGAGGCTCAAGAAGGGGCATTTAGAAAGCTCAAGGAGCTATTTAGGGAGGATGTGGTGCTCGCAATTCCGCTCGACCAAGGAAGATTTAGGGTAGAGGCGGACTCTAGTGAGGGAGCAATAGGGGCAGTGCTTTCCCAGTGGCAAGACGACAAGTGGAGACCAGTGGCCTTCCTCTCCAAAGCCTTATCCGTCACGGAGAGGAACTACGAAATCTATGATAAAGAACTCCTAGCCATCATGATCGCTCTAGAGGAATGGCGCCAATACCTAATGGGGGCGAGGGAGGACTTTGAAATCTGGACGGATCATTCCAACCTCCAATACTTCCGTAAGCCCCAGAAACTCAACCGACGACAAGCGCGGTGGGTTACTGAGCTGGCGGAATATCAGTTCACCTTACATCATAAGCCCGAGGCTCAAAACCGTAAGGCCGACCTCTTATCCCGGAGGGCAGATCACGACCAAGGGAAGGAGGACAATCGAGACGTAGTAGTTCTTAAGGCCGAACACTTCAGGGCGCTTGTGATGCCAACCGCAGAAGAACTGCACGAGAAGGTCAGGGTAGCTACGCACGACCCCCGACACTGGGACAGAGGGATTTCAGACTCTCTCAATCATGAAAAAGGAGTATCCCGAGAACAGGGAATGTTGTGGTATGACGGACGAATCTACGTGCCCATAAACCACGAACTCCGAGGGCAGATTATTGCTCTTAAGCATGATCACGTCACCGCTGGTCACCCAGGCATCGAAAAGACCAAAGAATTGGTACTCCGCGACTACTGGTGGCCCCGAATGCATCGAGACATAGAAGCCTATGTGAAAGGGTGTGACGTCTGTCAACGAACCAAGGCGGATCACCGCCCAAAGAGGGCCCCTTTGCATCCCAACGAAATACCTGTACGCCCGTGGACTCATATCTCGGTTGACATGATCACCAAACTCCCGGACTCCAAAGGACATAACTCCATTCTCGTTATCGTCGACCGTTTCTCTAAAGCTATCATCCCGGTTGCCTGCACCGAGGAACTCACCTCCCTCGGGTTTGCAAAAATTCTGAGGGACTACGTCTATGTACCCTATGGCGTGATGCCCGAGAAGGTAATTTCCGACCGAGGCTCAGTCTTTGTATCCAAATTTATGAAGGAGTTCTACCGACTGCTCCATGTCGAGGGAAACCCCTCCACGGCATACCACCCGCAGACAGACGGCCAAACTGAGAGGGTTAACCAAGAGATCGAAAAGTACCTCAAGATGTTCGTCAACGACAGGCAAGACGATTGGAGCGAATGGCTATCGCTCGCCGCCTTCACTTATAACAACTGCCAACACTCAGCGACGGGGTATTCCCCCTATCGAGTCATCTTCGGAAGAGACGGGGAGGTTATTAAAAAGCCTCAACGAGCCACAAGCGTCCCAGCAGCGGGGAAATTAGTGGAGGAGATAGAGAAGGCACAAGGCGAAGCCAAGAAGTCGTTAGAGAAGGCGGCAGAATCCATGAAAAAGGCCTACGACAAACGAAAGGACGCCGCCGTGGAATACCAAGTAGGGGACAAGGTATGGCTCGATACGACCAACCTCCACCTCCCTAGGCCGACCAAGAAACTTGGGGACCGTCGTGTTGGCCCCTTCGCCATCACCGCTAAAAAGGGGGCTTCCGCTTACAAGTTGAAACTGCCGATAAAGTGGAAGATTCACAACCGTTTCAACGAGTCACTGCTAACACCTTACGTGGCTCCCGTATTTCCTAATCAACCACGCCCCGAACGACCACCTCCAGAGCTAGTTGACGATGAGGAGGAATACGAGATTGAAGAAATCGTGGAACAGCGGGACAAGGTTATTGGTCGCGGACGAACCCGTCACGCTATAACAGAGTACCTGGTAAAATGGAAGGGTTACCCAAGGGAGGAGAACTCCTGGGTCAAACGTTCAGACATGGCCAACGCAGAGGAACTTGTAAACAAGTACGAGGCACGCCTCCAAAGAATTCATTGGGAGGTTGACAAGCATGGACGAACGGTGGGGAGAGACGACAAAATACCACCGGGCGTTGGAATGGTTTACCACGACCCGGATACCCCGTGCGTCACAGATATCGAAACCGTTTACTCCTTGGAATGCACGAACCCAAGACACTCCGATTCACAGTCGTCGATGGCGGTGCGGGAAGTCACTACAGAGGAAGCAGAGGGAATACCGTTGGTGGAAGAAACATCGGACGACGAGGACTCCGAGTTAGACCTCGAAAACTTACAACGGATCTATGAAAACTGGGAGTTCGACTCAGAAGATGATGACAATGATGATGACAGCGTCCTATCCTTTTATAGTCAATCTGCACAAAGCAGGGAGGGGAGCGAGGACTCATTCGGGACGAACGAGTCTTAGAGAGGGGGTAATGTTACGGTTTATTCTTTTCTTTTTCTTTTCTTTTCTTACGCATTCACGCTTACTCTATGCTGCGGTTCTGATCGGACATTCTCACAGTACTATTTTTAGTCTGTTCAACGTGTATTTAAGTAAAGCCTCAGCTGGTCTAAACCCCAGCTTCGGCTAAGGTTTAATCTACCTATCTCAAAGCTCCCTGTTTCGTGACTATCTAAGTTCGCGACTGGCTCTCTTCCATCTACTTTGACCCCTCTTGTATCATCCACCGAAGTGCGAGTGGTGATCTGGAGTTGATCTAAGTCGATAAGAGTTAGTGGCTAACATGTAGGTACCCACATTGCTAACTATATGCACAACAAAAGGCCTACATCCACTGCTTCACCAGTGCAGTTTCACCCGGCCTCTGCCTCCTTTTCCCAAATCTCCGCATCACGCTGAGCAGATGTCGGCCAAGCGCATCCTTCTAGAAACCAACGCGTCCTAGTGAGGTGTATGCCGCCTTTGAGCCCAAAAAGTTGTACAACTCTCGGTCCATTTGCGGGAGAGTACAACGTGTCAATCTGCTAGTTGAAGAGATCCTCTGTATAGTCGGTGTGGAGCTCGATATAGCAGAGGTCCGGCTAGCGAGTCGCGACCGGTATGTGACGCGTCTATCTCCTTTGCACCGTCATGAGCGAATCAATGCACGAATAAATTTCAGCCAGATAGGACCGGCACACTGTACGGCTGTATGAAGCACATCGCTCGATTACATGGATGTTCTGGCAAGTCGAGATTGGTGGAGGAGAACTCGTCTTATTTTGCTGGAAAGATATATGCAGTAAGTGTCGTATTCGTTTGACTCCTTGACTGGATCTGATAGTTCATTCTAATAGGTGTTTATTATATCTTGGACAAAAGGAAAGGGCACCTTTATTCTTGTATAATTCATGCACTCTTTTTATGGACATCGATGGTGTAATAGAGAACCACGTCGTTGAATAACCTTCATGGCACCCTCAGAAGGCCTAGGCCTCCAATATGATGTTTCCTGTGCACGTTATGATTCCCTGGTGTGCCTCAGGCCATGTTTGCAACTACGAAGCACTGTTCAGGACAAGGGAAACCAGAGCTTATCGCACTCGAGACCAATTTTCTCCCATAACGTCGTGCTCGACAGCTCGCAACCCACTTACTCGTCATCTACGCTCCGTACCCAATTTGTCGCTCTTCAGCTGCTCTGCACGCTGCCCTGGTGTTGATCGTCTCCATGCCCAACTCCATTCACCTCAGAATCTTCGTCGTTTCTTGACCGATGAAGATAGTTGTGATATTGCCCTATACCAAGACCAAGGGTGTTCCGTGTAACATAGACGGCTCGAGGGAGTAGCAGATGGAGGCGTGGAAGGTGCACCCTCAAGAAGAAGACCGGGTTGCATACTCGGGACAATATTGTGAATCAATAAGAGTCTCGCCCTCAAGCTAAGCTCGAAGTTCCCTCCCTCTGCGCTCATGTCCTCGAGGACTGGCTGTTACGGTTTATTCGGTTATTCTTTTCTTTTTCTTTTCTTTTCCTTTTCTTACGTATTCACGCTTACTCTATGCTGCGATTTCGATCGGACATTGCTGCGGCACTATTCTTAGCCTACGCAACGTGTATTTAAGTAGAGCCTCAGCTGGTCTAAACCCCAGCTTCGGCTAAGGTTTATTCTACCTAACTTCGAACTCCGTTCTTCTGTCTAAGTGTCCATCGACTTGCATCGTCTTTGACTTGCTAGTGTATCGTCTACCGAAGTGCGAGTAGCGATCCTAGTACGATCTAAGTCGATTTGAGTTAGTGGCTAACATTTAGCCGAAGCTCGATCTACGTTGCTCAGCGTCACTTCCGAGAAAGAACGCTGCCCAACTCTTTTACGAGAAATTACCCCGCTTGACCAGAAAGGTCATCGCCTACGTTCGCGTGGACAACCTAGTGTTTGTCAACGTACAGCGAGTGGACCCACGGAAAAGCACTCACCGTCATCATTCATCCAATACACTACCTCGTTGCACTAGCCTTGTGGCTAATACCCCCTCGGCTACTCCTTCTGCTGTTAGTAACTTGGTTGATTGCTGAGTTCATCTTCTACGACGACCTACTTCTCGCAGTCTTCTTGACTGTATACTTCACCTTTCTCCTAATCGGACTCGGAATATCAGCAGTGTTGCTAGCAAGTCTGCTAGTCGCCCTGTTCACGTTATATCCCCGCCTCGTTTAGGAACCACGTATCCCAACACGAGACCCTTTGTTCTCGCTCTTCAGCTCGCCTCTATTTTAACAGTTTTGCTGTTAATAGTAACGAGCACCCCTCCCGACGAAACCTGCGAAATCCAATTAATGAACGGATCCAACTACGAGACCGACCTTAGTTTGATTATCGCCCTCCTCATCGTGCTCACCATCCTCGCGGTATACCAGCTTGCATGGTCAATCGTCGACCTACGCCAAAAATAGACATCTATACGGATGCCCTGGTCCGACGCCATTCCTGCAATCTTCGCAACTTTTACCGCCTTTTTCTTATCCATTTCTTTGTATTACACACTCCGCTGTTGCCGACAACAGAGAAGGGTTCGACCTCAACTTCCCTTCCATTACGTGCCCAGCGTACCCGCATACCCCCCGCAGGTGATAGATATCCCCGCGGCTTCGCAACAGACCCTACCAGTTCCAGAAACCCCCAGGCTAGAGCTACATTCTCTCTATGGAGAGTCCCTCTACGGATCGTCGCGACCCAGCTCGCGATCCTCAGAGTCGAGCACCGACTCCTACAGAAGCGCCACCGACGAGTCAACCGACTCCGTCGACATCACCGATACCCGGCGCGTACTCCACGACAGAGGAGACTCGCCCCTACCAGGCCTCTTCGACCAGCCTTCAGTCGAAGGCGAGTCAAGCCCAGACAGAGGGCGAGGACAAGGCACCAGGCATCTGGTCGCGGGCGAAGAAAGCCCTGACACCGAGTTCGAAGGGGACGAGCTCACCGAGTGGGAAAGAACCCGCCTCGACGACATCCTCGACGACATCTACCCGAACACGGAGGAGGATGCAACCTATACCGGAGACAACTGGTCCGGAAGGTCGTCCACCAAGTGGGTTGAAGCCCAGTGGGGAGACTCCGACCTCGGAGCAGAGCGCCGAAGGTTTATACAGAGGCAAAAGGACGACTACGACGCCGATTCAGGAGAGCTTGGCCTCGGAGCCTCCGCAGCTTCCACCAGTACAGCTCACTCACAGTCTCTTCCAAGGGCCTGGCCAACCAATAGAGGCCCTCCAGTCGGCTGGCATCCCAGCACCAGTTGGGTCTACGCCGACAACAGGGAAGAGACTCCTGTGGCCAGAGTCGCGACCAGAAGAGAGTCCGACCCGATCCCTGAAAGGTCCGAGACACCAACGCTCCCTACCCCCGTCCCCTCGAACGAGCCGACGAGTGGGGAGCTTTGGAGCGAGTTCCCAGATCTCGACACCGAGGAACTTGGGACAATTACCGCCGCCGAGCGCCTCGCCGGAGTCTCCGACTGGGAACCGTCCGTCGCGTCGAGAGCCTTCGCCGACCCAGTCCCTCTCCTACAGCGTCCGTGGCCGCTCCTCTATCACACGTACGTCGAGTCCCTCGGACTCCCTCGAAATGTCCGGGAGTCCCCAGAAATTCAGGCCCGAATGGACAGAGGCCGAGCGCATGATGCACGCATCCGACGTGCCGAGGAGGACGCCCTCTATGGACCCAATGGATTCTGGGACTTACCCCTCGAGCCCGACGCCACTCCCGCCGAAATCGACAACAGAATACGAGCCGCTGCCGTTCGCTACACCGGATACGCCCGGAGGGCCGGAGCCGATCTCGAGGCCCGAGCTCGAGCCTGGAGAGTATATCAGGAGGAGATCTCCAACGAGGACTCCGACATTGGCAGGTGGAGGAGAAACAAAGAGCTCGACCGACTCGCCCGAGAGAGGAAGGACGCGAAGGATGCCGAGTCGGCCTCCAAACCAAGCCCTCGAACCGACGGTAATGGCGGCGGTGAGGCAGGTCCTTCTTCAGGGCCCAGTGCCTAGACCAGGCATATTCGAACTGCTACCATGGCACGGACTATATGAAATCATGATGGAAGACATGGAGAAAGACCCGCAGTGGCTCTTCTCCGAAGCAGGGCAGGATTACCGTCACGCCAAGGGCATGGGTGACATGTACCTAATGAAGAATATCCTCGAAGTAGAAACCTGGCACCGGGCGGCTGTCGTCTGGAACCTGGTAAACCCCACTGCCCCGCAGCGAGGGTGTGAGCCCTATAGAAGGCCTCAACCGATGCCTCACCCGACAGACCCATCGGACTTCTTTCCCGAGGGGTTCTTCGGCGGAGCAGGCGAAGACAATGACGACATGGACGACCCAGGTGCTGGGCCGTCTCGCACCGACAAGGGAAAGGGGTCCACAGTACCCCCGTTCCCACCAAAACAACCGCCATACCCGGACCCCGCGGGATACCCTCCCCCGGGGGAAAATCGAAACTTACGCTCGGTATCGCGACCGCCCAAACCACCGGTACCACCGCATGTACCATCTCCCCCCGATCCGATCCCTCCCTGGCAACTCGCGCCGGGAGCCGTTAATAACCCCTGGAATGACGTAAAACCCAAGCTGGTGACCCAGCCCGAATACTTTACTGGGGTTTCCTCCGATATCACCCGCTTCTTACATCACTGCGAAGTTTACTTCGCGGTGTTCCCCATGTATTACACTATGAACGACCAAGGGCAGAACCCCTATCGCATCACGTTCGCCCAGGGGTACCTACGCGGGGACGCACAACAGTGGTGGGTCGATCAGTACTACCGCTACAGGGACCCGCACGGTCATTGGAGATTCCCCACCTGGGCGGAATTCTCCGAGGACCTAAGGCGCGAATTCCGCGAAGTAGCGGAGCTGACGATATGGAAGTCAGAATGGAAAAAGATCCGGCAGTCGGACTTCAAGTCCGCAGTCGAGTTCTTTGCCAAATTCGAGCGGCTGGCCCATAAGTGCGAAGAATTCGGAGATGAAAAACAGATGTTCGAAGCAGTAGAAGCGGCAATCAGGCCGACGGTGCGCAACACGGTTATGCATGGGGACAACGAGCGCCCCACAACCTATGCCCAGTGGAAGGCGCGAGTGTTGCGTATCGACGCGAATTACCGATACGGAGTAGCCCAAGGACTGGGCAGTAAGTCCTCCTCGAACCAAGGCGGTTCGGGTCGAGGCAATCAATCGAAGGGAAGCAGTTCCGGTGGCGATAAGAAGGACGCCACAGGGACAACATATGGGGGTACCGGGCAGCCGATGGAGATCGACAAGCTGCGGTCCGACAAGCGCTGCTTCAAGTGTGGGAACACTGGATGGACCCCGAAGCACAAGTGCCCTGACGACAAGTCCAAGTGGCTTCCCGTCAAACTCCCACCACGCAAAAAACCTAACGTCGCCCGCCTCCGCCAATTACTCGAAGAAGCTGTGAAGGAGGAAAACGGGAAGGATACGAAGATCGAGGAGGTCAAGGACGATAAGTCGTCAAAAGACCAGCCGGCGTCGAAATAAGCGATTCGACGGCGTCGGCAAAGGACTTAGTTTCATTTGGTGCGCATTCTTGTACTACTAGTCGGACTTATACTACGTATGTAGGTACTCCGTTTGAACAATACCAAAACATTTTCGCCGCGTTACCAGTAGAGGGAACTAAGGAATCGGAATCGCAAAAACAAGACGGCGTAGGAGGGGATTACCGCCGCTCGTCGCGGTCTGCGGCAAGCACTGAACCCCTAGGGGCCGTCCAAGCTCAGGAACCCCCGGCCGACCGCACAGGGAAAGCCCCTCGAGGGCAGAGCCCCCTAGGTCGAGTCTCGACTGCACCCTTGACGAAGGGAGGTCAGCCCGGAGAGGGAGAAAGGTCGTCAGCCCAACCTGCTGGGCCTGCGTCTTCGCCTGTGAAGGCGTCTGTTCCAGTAGGGAGCGTCGGAAAAGCAGCTGAGGCGAGGAACTCGAAGGACCACCTGCCCCTAGTAGCCAAGGGACACCCGACGGCAAACAGTGCAGACCCCTCGGGGGAGCCGACATGTGTGCGTCCGCGAAGGGCAACCCGAAGTACCGCCGGGTCTAGGAAGAGCAGTAAGTCTAGGACGACTGTAGAGGTTACAACGCCGAGCACAAGCGCCCGAGGCCAGGGCCGAAGAAAGGGCAGAGCGCCCTCCTCTACCGACTCGTCGGAAGGTGACCAAATGCCACCGAGGGGCCTTACCGACCGGCCCGGCGACCAACTGCCGCGCACGAGTACAAGACCCCAGGTATCCGTGGAGGAAGTAGAAGACGAAGAAGCTCACCTACGGTCCGATATACCCGTCGTAACCCCTAGGAGGCCCTCATCTCCCGCCGTGTCTCTCACCGCGAATGCCAATGACAAGAAGGTATTTGCGGCGATGTATTACGAGCCCTACGGCATCCTGTGGACCCGTCGGGCCTTACGGATCGCCCGAGGAGATGCGGCGGCTCGCGCCGTTCTCAACGGATGGGTACACCCGCGACGACGCGAGGAAGTGACGGACAAGCTATGCCATCAGCTGGAGGAACAGACGGAAACAGCGGCTCAGGCCAGAGAGCGGTGGCAATGGATGGAGGATTTACAGAAGCCACCGATGTACATACGAGGAAGGAAGGGGCGAAATGTCTCAATAAAAGTGCAGTTGGAAACGCTCGATACGAGGGAAACCCACGCTGTGTCCGCCCTAGTTGACAGCGGGGCCACCGGGAGTTCGATCGATCGCGCCTGGGCCCAGGCCCACGATCTCAACCTGAAGAAAGCGGCCCGACCCGTTCCGGTCTACAATGCCGACGGCACCCGTAACAAAGGAGGGGATATCACCGAGTATGCCGAAGTACGGCTACAGATAGGGGACCACGTGGAACGGATCGAACTAGCCGTAGTCGATCTAGGCTCCACCCCCTTGTTCCTAGGGCATGACTGGCTCCAACGTCATAACCCGCTTATTGACTGGGACACCGGGGCGGTCACCCTAGCCCGATGCACGTGTCGAAAAATCCCATTTTCCCTCCCCGATACCGATCCATCGGCACGATGGGACGAGTATGAAGAAGGGGACACCATCCTAGTGATTGACTTCGAAGAGGCCTTCCACGTCCGGGCCATGGGGACTAGAGCTAACGAACTAGCCGCCCAAGCCAACGCAAAAAAGGACGCCAAGTCATTCGAAGAGATAGTACCCGAAGAGTATCGGGACTTCAAGGACATCTTTGATAAAGAAAATTTCGACGAACTTCCCCCACGTAAACCCTGGGACCATGCCATCGAGTTAATCCCCAACGCTAACGCCAACCTAGACTGCAAAGTCTATCCACTCAATCCCACGGAACAGGAAGAGCTGGATAAGTTTCTGGATGAGAACCTAGCCACGGGGCGTATTCAGGCTTCGAAATCGCCCATGGCCTCCCCATTCTTCTTCGTCAAGAAAAAGGATGGAAAATTACGACCTGTACAGGACTACCGAAAGCTTAACGAGATGACCATCAAGAACCGTTATCCGTTACTGCTCATCGGGGAACTCATGGACCGACTCAAAAAGGCCAAATACTTCACCAAATTAGACGTCCGGTGGGGCTACAACAACGTGCGCATCAAGAAGGGGGACGAGTGGAAGGCAGCCTTTCGAACTAATCGCGGCCTCTACGAGCCCCTCGTCATGTTCTTCGGGCTTACCAACTCTCCTGCCACTTTCCAGTGGATGATGAACGACATCTTTAAAGATCTCATCACCGCCGGTGAAGTATCAGTATATTTGGACGACATCCTCATTGCTTCCAAATCCAAGGCGGAGCACAAGAGGATTGTACGCAAGGTCCTCCAGATATTACGAGAAAATAATCTGTTCCTGAAAGCGGAGAAGTGTGAGTTCGAAGTGGAGGAGACTGAGTACCTGGGAGTCATCATTAGCGAAGGAAAGATCCGTATGGACCCCGTCAAGATTGCGGGCCTACTGGACTGGCCGACTCCCCGTCGCAAACAGGAGTTACAATCCTTCCTCGGATTTTGTAACTTCTATCGACGATTCATTCGGGATTACAGCCGTCACGTTCGACCACTTACGTCTCTCACCGGCAAACAAGAATGGAACTGGGGGAGGGCGCAAGAAGAAGCTTTTGAGAAACTAAAGGAGTTATTCCGGGAAGACGTGGTACTTGCCATTCCACTAGATCAGGGGCGATTCCGGGTAGAAGCGGATTCCAGCGAAGGAGCGGTAGGGGCGGTACTCTCCCAGTGGCAGGACGAGAAGTGGAGGCCAGTAGCCTTCCTCTCCAAAGCCTTGTCAATCACAGAGCGAAATTACGAGATCTACGACAAGGAGCTTCTGGCCATAATGATCGCGCTCGAGGAGTGGCGACAGTACCTCATGGGAGCAAGGGAAGACTTCGAGATTTGGACGGACCACTCCAATCTCCAGTACTTCCGCAAGCCTCAGAAACTCAACCGCCGACAAGCACGGTGGGTAACTGAGCTAGCGGAGTACCAGTTCACCCTACATCACAAACCTGGGGCACAAAATCGCAAAGCCGACCTTCTATCAAGGAGGGCAGATCACGACCAGGGAAAGGAGGACAATCGGGATATCGTGGTCCTTAAAACGGAACACTTTAGGGCCCTGATAATGCCGACCACGGAGGACTTGCACGAAAGGATCAAAGCCGCCACACACGATCCCCGCCGTTGGGACAAGGGCATTTCGGACTCCCTCAACCACGAAAAGGGGGTGTCCCGTGAGCAGGACTTACTCTGGTACGACGGACGCATTTATGTGCCAGTGGATCGGAACCTTCGAGGACAGATCATCGCCCTCAAGCACGACCACGTCACAGCGGGACACCCAGGAATTGAGAAGACCAAGGAGTTGGTACTTCGCGATTACTGGTGGCCCCGAATGCGCCGAGACGTAGAAGCCTATGTAAAAGGGTGCGAGGTCTGCCAGCGAACCAAGGCGGACCGCCGCCCGAAACGGGCCCCCCTACATCCTAATGAAATACCCGTGCGCCCATGGACCCACATTTCGGTCGATATGATCACCAAACTCCCGAACTCCAAAGGCTACGACTCCATCCTCGTTATCGTCGACCGGTTCTCTAAAGCCATCATCCCCATAGCGTGCACTGAAGAACTCACCTCTCTCGGATTCGCCAAAATCCTAAGAGATTACGTCTACGTACCCTATGGGGTGATGCCCGAGACGGTAATTTCAGATCGAGGTTCCGTATTCGTATCTAAATTCATGAAAGAGTTCTACCGACTGCTTCATGTCGAGGGGAACCCCTCCACGGCATATCATCCACAGACCGACGGACAGACAGAGAGGGTTAACCAGGAAGTCGAAAAGTACCTGAAGATGTTCGTCAACGATAGACAAGACGATTGGAGTGAATGGCTACCGCTAGCGGCCTTCACTCACAATAATCGTCAACATTCGGCAACGGGGTACTCCCCTTATCGAGTCATCTTTGGAAGAGACGGAGAGGTCATTAAAAAGCCTCAACGGACAACAAGCGTCCCAGCAGCGGGAAAGCTGGTGGAAGAGATCGAAAAAGCACAAGGCGAAGCGAAAAGATCATTGGAAAAAGCGGCAGAGTCCATGAAAAAGGCCTACGACAAGCACAAGGCCGTCGCCATCGAATACCAGCTAGGAGACAAGGTTTGGCTCGACACGACCAACCTTCACCTTCCCAGACCAACCAAGAAGCTCGGAGATCGTCGGGTCGGACCCTTTACAATCGTTGCAAAGAAAGGGGCTTCGGCCTACGAGTTGAAACTACCAGTCAAATGGAAGATCCACAACCGCTTCAACGAATCATTATTGACGCCCTATGTGGATCCCGCCTTCCCCAATCAACCTCGTCCCGAACGCCCACCTCCGGAGTTAATCGATGACGAAGAAGAATACGAAATTGAGGAGATAGTAGAACAGCGCGACAAAGTTGTCGGTCGTGGGCGAACTCGCCACACCATCACAGAATACCTGGTGAAGTGGAGGGGTTACCCGAGGGAGGAAAACTCCTGGGTCAAACGTTCCAACATGGCAAACGCAGAGGAACTCGTGAACGAGTACGAGGCGCGTCTCCAACGGATTCATTGGGAAGTCAACAAATACGGGAGAACAGTCGGGAGAGACGACAATATACCCCGAGAAGCTCGAACACCATACCACGACCCGGATACCCCATGTGTCACGGACGTGGAAACCGTCTACTCCTCCGAATGCACTAACCCACGACACTCCGATACACAATCCTCGATGGAGATGCGAGAAGTGACTGCAGAGGAAGCAGATGGTACACCCATCATCGAAGAAACACCAAACGATGAGGATTCCAAGTTAGACCTCGAAAACTTACAAAGAGTATACGAGAACTGGGATTTCGACTCCGAAGATGACGAAAACGACGATGACGATACCTGGTCTTTCTACAGCCCGTCCGCGCAGAGTGGGGAGAGTCAGTATTCATTCGGGACGAACGAATCTTAGAGAGGGGGTAATGTTACGGTTTATTCGGTTATTCTTTTCTTTTTCTTTTCTTTTCCTTTTCTTACGTATTCACGCTTACTCTATGCTGCGATTTCGATCGGACATTGCTGCGGCACTATTCTTAGCCTACGCAACGTGTATTTAAGTAGAGCCTCAGCTGGTCTAAACCCCAGCTTCGGCTAAGGTTTATTCTACCTAACTTCGAACTCCGTTCTTCTGTCTAAGTGTCCATCGACTTGCATCGTCTTTGACTTGCTAGTGTATCGTCTACCGAAGTGCGAGTAGCGATCCTAGTACGATCTAAGTCGATTTGAGTTAGTGGCTAACACTGGCTTGGTTTCGTCCGGCCCAAATATTCTGTCAGTTCAACGTTGGGTGTTGTAGACTACATGTTTCTTGGTTATTGTATTCCAAGTCTATTGTCATAAGTAAGAGAAAACGAGAAGGATATGTTGCAAGCGGAAGTAAAACCGATTTTCCGGAAGGACGTCGTGCATTCCCATGCCATACTTCTTTCTCTTCAGCTGCTTTCATGATACCGGCTCCATTCCTGAGGCCTGACGCTTCCAAGCCTTGACTTCATACCGGTGCACTACCCGATTGCAAAGGCCGGGGATTTGGACACGTCAAGTGCGTTTAATCCTATTCGTGTTGACCTGAGTCTAGTGCGATGGGACCTGAAGGGACCCGTCGGCTTTCCAACTACTGATGATAGTTTTACTTTAGTCTGGTGCGTCAGCTTTATATCTCTTTCTGAATCTTGTACTCATTCCTAATCATAGGTCGATGCAAGAAAAGCCATCGATATGCGCCCACTCAAGATGGCACTTCTGTTCGAGGATCGTGCCTCGTACGCTTCGACAATGGATGTGTTCTCATCCCAGAAGGACGTTCTAAGCAGCCTATTGTGTCAGCCGTACACTATACTTCTTTGGGAGCGAAAATCACCGAGTCCTAACCCCCTAGATGAGATCTAAGGAGAGGCATACAGAGAATGATTGAGGACAGTGACTCGCCGTCGTCTCCAGAGGAACAGGAGCACGTCGTTCTCAAGGTTTCTGTCCATAGGTATGTACGGCCTTTTCTATTACTCGACTGTTTACTCAATATTACTTTTGTCTATCTAGGTTCAAGCTTGCAAGACACGTCCAAGCCGCGCATGACACAGCAGAACATCTTACCTTCTGTCTCGTGCATCGTCCGACCGCCCAGCCTTCGCTTCATTCTTTCTCTGTACCCTGTCAATGAACTCTGCCCTCACCAGAGAAACAATAACGCGTCCCATACACTGGGCATGGCAGCTTAAATCTTTGCCAAAGTCCGGACGACACATGCCTTTTTGTCTGCAACTTCCGATTCTGTCCATAAAGATACTGTAACTTGCTTCCCACCTCCGCACCTCCGACTTACGGCCCTTCACGATCAGCTCCATCGTCATGGAAAGGAACAATGGGAATAAGAACTCTTGTCTTTCTCGTGCTCTGATGATGCCCGGCTTCCTCTAGCACGCGTTGACTTCCTAGTCCACGAGAATCGACACGTATACATATCTGCTCTCTACGTCTGTGTTGCATCGCTGAAAGTACTCTGAAGGAGAATATGAGACGGCCTTCGACTTCGTCAAGAGCATATATATGCATGGAGGCGTAGAGACGATTGTGAATGTGCAGTGCGAACCGGAAGTGTTCATGCGAGGAACGTGGAAGGATCTGGCAGATGGGAAATGCGACGGCATGAAGTTGTCGATTTGTTATCGGTGCGTTCCTTTCTCTTTTTCGCTTCAACTTTCTTGCTAACTCACAGGCAGGTGTAATCCAGACGCGAAGCAAATCATATACACTTGCCATGAAATCTGCCACTATGCTGTCGCATTCATCTTGCGTAAGTTTCGATGAGATTCGACTCGACCACCGTTACACCGCCGCCTGATATCCAACCAAGAGTAGTCGCGCGACAGCTACGGATAGCCGTGGATCGTGGCATCCAATAATAGTATATACATGAGAGGCTGAAGAAGACACAGGGAGAATCACGAAGGAAATTGTGCTCAAAGATCATCGGGTATGTATGTCTCTCTGTCGATGCTGACAATGCTGACTGTATGCGTAACAACAGGTCTACCTCCACTGCTTCATCAACACTACTGCCTTTGACCTCTGTTTACTCGAATATTTCCCAAACTTCCACATCGGTGTGATGGGCATCATCTGCCACGCAGTCATGCAAGCAGATGTCGGCCAAGGACAACACGTGTATCCTACTAGAGACTGATATGGTTTTAGCAAGCGTGTATGGCGCCAAGCTGTTCTCTCACTTGCTAATGATACCTTGGACTGCGGAGTTCGTTGTGGGTGTTATGGGCGATAGATGGGATGCAGTGCAGGTGTCGGCGTTGCGAAAGAGGGTATACGATATTTGAGGGCTGTACGAGACAGGTGGAAAGCACAAGCAGTGACCCGAATTCTGAGATGGTATATATCACCAGTGTCGTTTTGTCGCGCTTTATTCTAAACTCCGTTTCGCAGGGTACAGCGACTAGTTGTGTTGGTGGAAAACATCGTGTATTCTATCGCACTTAGAGAGGACCTTCCTCACCTTGTCGCGATGGTCATAGATCTTCTCAGCTGGTCGGTACAAGCTCAGTATCACTATTTCGTTATACCATTCAATGCATCTTGTGCCGCCCACCCATCTTCAGGACTCGGATCTGCTACGCCCTATGATGGCCCACCGCTTCATAACCTATCGAGCCTGCAATTGCTGTTTCATGCAAACTGAATACAACAGGCCAGAACCACACCCATGTCTAAGCACAACAACGCTGCTGAACTTTGAAGGCATGGTAAAGGAAAGTTCATCTTACTTTTTTTTCTAGTGTGAAATGTCCCCGTGTGGATTGAAGGATTAGTTCAGGACATTTGAAAAGGCAACTTGGGGATGTTTATTGGATGAAGTTCAGGACGTTTGGAGGATGGGGTTCGGGACATTTGAAATGGGGGCATCGGGACGTTTGACTTTAAAAAGGTAACTTGGGGACATTCATGGGATGAAGTTCGGGACGTTTGAAATGGGGGCATCGGGACGTTTATGGGTGGGATTTGGGACGTTTGAAAAGCAACTTGGGGACGTTTATGGGATGAGGTTCGGGACATTGGAGGGAAATGGTGGGGACGTTTGGGGGTAGGGTTCGGGATATTGAAGGATTAGTTCAGGACGTTTGAAAAGGCAACTTGGGGACGTTCATGGGATGAAGTTCAGGACGTTTGAAATGGGGGCATCGGGACGTTTATGGGTGGGATTTGGGACATTTGAAAAGCAACTTGGGGACGTTTATGGGATGAGGTTCGGGACATTGGAGGATTAGTTCAGGACATTTGGGGAGGCAGGGTTTGGGACGTTTGGGGGATAGGGTTCAGGACGTTTAGGGGGTGGGATTTGGGACATTCATAGGATGAGGTTCGGGACATTGGAGGGAACTGGTCAGGACGTTTGGGGGGTGGGGGTTCTGGATGTTGGAGGGAAATGCTTGGGACGTTTGAGGATGGGGACGTTTCTATAGAAGAAGAGCTGAGGACATATTCAATGTAGAAATCGGAAATTTGAGGTTGAAAATTGAAGGCATTTGAGAGTGGGAGTTTGGGGCATCTATTTTGGAATAACAGTTTCATGGAGAAAAGATGCAAAGATGTTTACCATCCTTTTTATATGGGCTTATGTGAAGAATTGGAAGTTGAGGCCATTTCTTATACTTACCTTTGAACCATATGTCACATTTGTTCAATGTCTGGTAGGCTCACTGAAGCTTTGAAGCACATAGTTCTAGGGTCCTAGTACCTCACACCCAGAAGTCTGGACCTGGCAGTCACTGAGTAGCATGTCAGAACTTGAAATGTTGTGTATGAACCAATTCTAGAACTAATAATTCATCGCAAGTCATCTCCCCCCCTCCAACTTTGTCCAGTGAAGTCCATCCTCAAAAGTTCCTGACCTTGTACCTTCCAATGTCTGGAACCCTGTCCACAAACGTCCTGAAGCCAACCCCCCCAAACGTCCTGAATCTGGCCCCTTTTCAAATGTCCTGAACTAATCCTCCAACGTCCCAAACCCCACCTCCGAATGTCCCCACCATTTCCCTCCAATGTCCTGAACCTCATCCCATGAATGTCCCGATGTCCCCTTTTCAAATGTCCCAAACCCTACCCCCCAAACATCCCGATGCCCCCATTTCAAACGTCCCGAACCTCGCCCCCCCTCAAATGTCCTGAACTTCATCCAATGAACATCCCCAAGTTGCCTTTTCAAATGTCCCGAACTAATCCTTCAACGTCCTGATGCCCCCATTTCAAACGTCCCGAACTAATCCTCCAACGTCCCGTTGCCTTTATTCTGACAAATGTCGGCATGGTGCGGCAGCTGGCTAGGATGATCCGACCTCATTGCTAAAATAGGCTCCGGGTCATGTGATGCTCCTGATGTCCACAATCCTCGTATGCTCTCGATCGTGAATAAAATTTAATGAAATGCCGATCACGATACTTGCCGGATCATATAGATTAAGGGTCGATCGTATCGGTATTTCGACGACGACCAGTTCAAAGTGAAGGACACGTTGCAAGTGGACTTGTACCCAAAAAGGAACTAGCGTGCATACGTGTTTTCTTAAGATTCCTTAGTCCCATAAAAGAATGCTAAAATGTGCCTTTACTTCCATCCCCTCCGCTAAGCAAAAAAGAGCTCACTATGTTCTCCGTAATATTACCCTCCAGAGCACAATGTATCTATGTGGCTGAGGACACTATTGCCTGCTGCTGCCCATGGTTCATCCCCCCTCCATCTCCCGAGCTAAATCAGGTTTGCTCCCTTTCAACTTCATCCATGCTCGCGTCATGTTTACACCATCCCAGTTTACTTGCGCTTTGTGTGGACACGCTGACTATGTCTCCATTGTTGTACACTAACAGCCCGAGACGCATTGCGTCGCCTACGTTCAAAAAGTACGCATCTCAGCCCCGCTCTTAGATGTCTTCACACGAACCCAGATTACAGACACCCGTGGTACAACTTCGCACTTGCGAGACTCTGCTTTGCAACCACATCGCAAGCAACAATCCATTTTATTTTGATAATCTGTGGAACATTCTGGACAGCTTTCCGAATAATATCTAAAATCCTTACACGATCAATCCCAAACTGTCCTTTCAGTCTACCAGCTTCGGTGAATCCACGCATTCCATAGACGCACCATATAATATTTTACCTCCTTCCACCAGCGTTCCTTTCTCTGTCTTTCAAGCAAGTACGCCTCAGATCGAGGCCCATGACCTCGGAGCTCACACCCAAACGGTATGCCCCGACTTCAGGTAATGCTAAAATTATCTAACTGATGGCTTCGTCAGCCAGATGCGAACTCAGTTCACAGGGATAACCTTTGTAGACGATTGTACAGTCCGAGACCTGATGCCAGCGACAGTTGGAAGAGCTGTATGTTATAACTTCTAATAACGTAATGTTTAGTGTAAAAGGCGATAACTAGAAATCCCACAATAACACGACCATATGAATCGCATTCGAGTCTGCACGGACCTCGTCGGTCTATGACGCGTGTCTTTTCCTATCATTTTGATTGGCTTGGGTAATTTGCCGCTTTTCCAGACGCAGCGTCGCGATAAGGAGCGTATGTGGTCTCCGCAGCTCGGAAAATGCATTTATCGTCAAGACTTCATCCCAAACAGACGTATGGGCAGCGCTCAGTCGGAAATAACTCTGTCGAATGGAAGTATCTATAACCGGAAAAAAATATTGAGAAACAAAGGGAGGAGAAAATGATGAAAGACGGTCATACATCAAGACTTCATGCATCGTCTTTGATCTTCCCGTTCAAGTGAGATCCGGGAAGGAATTATTGAAATTATTCTGAATAGAAATCGGTGATAACCAGAGTCGACAACAAATGGCTCGAAGCAAGAAAAGACCCTGGATGGAACGGGAGTGGTGTGGACGGACGATAATGGACGTTGAATTGATCTCCCTATCTGACCAACAACTGGCAGTCAAGCTCAGCATGCACTCCATCTATGGTCTTTCCTGCTCCTGGCTCTACGAGGACTCTTCATGCTGCCCAGCTACGGATTCCTCTTCTTCCATTGTGATATCTTGCGTGCCTCCAGAGCCTCGGGGCAGGATCGTCATGGCTCGGGGAAGGTATCAATTATCGTAAGTAACGTCGGAGTCGCTTAGTCGGCAGGCGAATATACAGGAGTTCTTTTCGGAGAATGAGTATTCAGATCAAGAAGAAAACTAGACGAACAAAGCTAACCGTGTAACCAAGTACGTCTGACGAAATTGCTTGATATTGTATTCAGAAAGGAGTCATGATGATGCGTGAATATCAAGCGGAATGGATTTTCATGGAAATGGGCGGTGATGAAGAGCTCTCGACCTAAGGATGTCAATGGATGGTAATGAAAGTACTCGGAATACGATGAGGTCCAAGATGAGAGTGGATGGAGAGTGATGACGACGGCAGATAGCGACAACGAACTTGCAAGGACAGGGCGAGATCATTCCGTTATTCACTTGAACATATTCCAATGACCTGCGCTCCGTCAGTCAATATTGCGAGTGACTAGTGAACCTTCAACAACTTCATCGTCGATTCGTCACTGCCATCATGGACCTCGGTGTCCTAGACTCCCATATAATTATTGTGTTAGCCACACGGTCGAATCCTTGATGAGCGCTGAGCTGTGGCGGGAAGATGCTATTTTGATGAGACAAAAAAATATCAGAATGGATGGGGAGGAATTCCGGGGACAAAGGTGCGCATGGGCTTGAGTCTTAGAGAACTTGAAGAACGAAGTCCGGGGCAGCGTGCCGAGAACTTGCCGGTTGATAGGCGGCAGGAATGAAGCTTGCCGCACCCTCCCCGCGCTCCCAAGACACCTGCACGTTCAACTCGATGAAGATTTCTCATCTCTGACCTGTTAACCAGCGTTTTTGACATGTGTAGGACTCTCAATATGAGCTGCAGTAGGAGCAGGTACGTCTCCTCTTTTCCGGCAGTGAGGCACGCGCGCTACCAGCCTAGTGACAGTTTCGGTATCTCAGCGGGCTTGTTACTTGTTAACAGCGACGTGCAGCAACGGTAATAACGATCGGAAGCGAATGCCAAAGGGTTCTTTGCGTCAAATACCGTCCATCGCCAAATAATAGCATAGCATAATCTGCATCGCAGAAGCAAGATGTCGGTATGCTGATAGTACCTATTGCTAACCTCTGCTCATGAATATTACTCAACATTAGCAGAGAAATTCAAGGTTACCAGAACCTCTACTACCGCGATTCTTGATTCCGCAGTTGTATCATACGCACTATAAGCTCGATACCGGCTATTCCCACTGTCGCAATACGATCTGCCAAGTCATATACCGGAACCAGCAATCATTGCAAAAGCTGCGAATGAACCCTTTATTGTTTGAAACCTATTGAGCCGGGAATGTCCATCCGAGGCACAAGGGTCAGGCCGCTCAGGAAGCACTGTATTTCTGCAATTAAGTGTGCTAATGTGTTGGCATTCTGCTCAAGGGATGCAGATTTAAATGGGATGTCGGGCGCCGAGCAATTCATTCATTGCATCGCCACAATATACCGTTGCCGGTCTCTCAAATGTCCAGATTCGCCCGTAAGGTTTCCAGATGAACAGCGCGCCCGGACAGTCCTGGAGCGTGAGGCGAGGGTCGCGGAAATAGCAGTGGCGTAGTATCACGTGATCCGGTGTGACTAACATTCCTTCAAAGTGCTCTCAAGACACTTACACGTCCAACTCGATGCCGTCTCATCTCTGGCCTGTAGGCCAACCTTTTGACATATGTAGTGCTTTCAATCGTCTGTTACAGGATGACCAAGCGGGTTTTTTTACCTTCTTCAGTCGAAGCCCGAGGCTCACTTACGCTACCATGTCAAGGTGTCAACCCCCCTTGCTGCGATCCTTGCTCTCGCGGAATTAAGGGAAAATTCTTCTGGTGCGTACTCAAGGGGCCTTTAAGGTATAACCATTCTCAATTTCGATATCTCAGCGGGGACTATGTTTGAATTGGTGAAAGAACTCAAAGCCGGTGCCGAGAATCTCAAGAAACAATTGTCAAATTACATCAGCTTGAATGCGGGTTGCGAGCTGTTCACTGAGTCTGTCACTCTCTTCCCCCATGACACGTCCGTAAGTGTTCGCTTTCCGATTCTTCTGTTCCGTTCTCACATACCTCGGGCGTTTATACAGAGTTTCTCAGAGCTCAAGACCGAACTGATACGACAAGGGCATCAGTACGTCATTCAGGCGCTTACTTATCGCGCAAAGATTGCAGAGCTTGCCTTCGACTTTATAAAGGATGATTCGGTGGTCAGTCCTTTTCCTATCAGGAACATTCTTTTGTGATGACATTTCGCTTGATAAGATACTCACACATTTGTATTCGAGAGTCGTGATGCAAACGCTCTCATAGGCTCACAAACGGAAGCGAATATCAGGTAAAATGGCCCATCAAAAATACCGTCCGTCATCAGCTCATATTTAGCATAGTCTTCGTTACAGAGGCAAGACCCCGTGGCCTTGCGTTGATGCTTTCTCCGGCCTTTTGCTAACGTCTTCTCATTCATACTCCTCAGCATTAAGACCACAGAAAAACTAACGGCTGCCGGAATTCCTACAACCGCGATTCTTGATTCTGCAGTTGCGTACTGGATGGATATGGTTGATTTTGTTCTCGTTGATTCCGAAGCTGTGGTCGAGAGTGGCGGACTCATTAATGCTGTCGGCAGCAACCAGATAGCAATCATTGCAAAAACTGCGAATAAACCCTTTTACGCTCTCGCAGAAAGGTACCATGTGCCGATCGATAAACCTCTTTTTTCTATGCTTCTGACATCCTTTACACAGCTACAAGTTCCGTCGGCTATTCATATTGTCGCAATATGATCTGTCAAGTCATACTCCAAACCTACTTTCCTTCTCTCTACCTATAGGACGGCCCCTCCACAAATCTTCCGTTAATCCGTCTCCGAAATCGTCTTTTGCTTCCGGCGGATCAACTTGGGTGTCATCAGCCCTCGAAGATATGAACACCGACTCCCGCAAAGATCAAGATCAGTGAAGAACAACTCACTCGAAATAATTCAAGTGTAGACTACACCAGGTTCGCCGCCTGGTCTTCGATTTTTTCCTTTGTTAACTGGACCTCTTACTTAGACCCGATCTCATCTCTTTGGTGTTCTCGGATGTAGGCAGCTTGACTCCGGAGGGAGTCAGTCAGTACCTTGTTGGGATGTTTGCAGGATGATCGGGGTATATTTCAATTTCTTTACTGCATTCTAAAGCCCCCGCCGTTCTGGACTCTCTGCGTGAGCGAACGATCGTCTTCTGAACGCGGGACACTGTCTACAGTAGGTGCCGTACTTGCCTTCGGAACAGATCACGAGTGCAAATTCGAAGTGATGCAAGTAGCATTGCGGGTGGTCCCTTGGCCCCTTGGGTATTAGCCGTCGATCAAACGAAATCGGCGATTGACGAAAAACAATTTAAACAAACAGCATTTGGGGTAAAGAATTTCAGTATCGGATCGTTAGATAACGAAGTCAACGTCGGGTACCTGTTTCGTTCTGTTCTGACACGCGGAATCCATAAGAACTTATGAATGCGTGGACCATCATCCTGTATTAACTTTGTAGCAGGGTGGAACTGATGTCACCACTTGCGAAGACGAGGGGTAGCATGAAGCACGTAGCCGATGGTAGGACGGATCTCGACTGCCTAGGTGCGGTTATTTTTGGTGAACTCTCAAGTTCTTGATTTCCAGCGGGCCGAGCCTGAAGGTCTGATCTCAGACCAATCAGTAGGATTTTTTTACTTTTAGGTGCGTCTGAGGGCTATGTAAGTTCTACCGTCCAGTCCTTTGCTTTGCATCAACGCCTCGTCTTCACTCTTACAAGTCTTCTACTATAATCACATCCTCATGTCTCAACCAATCGTAGCGCCCAGGGCACGATGCACTCATGTTACTGATGGGGCTGTGACCTGTTACTATCCGCGGTTTAATCCTCCTTCGTCGCCGTCCCAGGATCAGGTAGGCCTTCTTTCTCTACGACCAATGCACTCACGTACCACCGGGTTCTCTCAGATCAGCTGTGTTGACTGTGGACATGGTGTCCATGCACATGTCGACTACGAGTCAAAGGTGGTCTACCATAACCCCACCACTCATTGTGCGGCATTTGCTCAAAAGGCGCGCACTATTTCTCCGCATTCTTCTCCTTAGGACTGATACTATTCGTATTGTAGGCGTATAAATCACATGCATGTACTTGCACCGTACAACTTTTCGACCATGAGGCCATCGTGAACGCGTATCGTTCGATCTCAGTGCCCCGCAGCCCGGTTCCCCCCACGAACAGTCTCGACAGCATCACTCCTTCTAATGCCAACGTAGCCGGACTCTCCTCCGGCACCGCCACCTTTGCTATTGCCTCGACCTCCATCCCTTCCGTCAATCCCAACTCTTACACTCCCGGAGACATCAATTCCACGCTCCTTGCCCCCATTCCTGTCACATTTCAGTCTAACAGTGTCCTCCATTTCTCCCAGAACGATGCTTACGCTTTCGTCTCTGACCAGCAGTCAGACGGCGCGTCCCTGGTGACTGGCTCCCCCGTCCACCACGCGCCCATGGGTTATTATGATTACCAAGGTCATTCGTTTGGAATGGATGGTGCACCATCCGCAGGCGCATAAGCCTTATACCTCTTTGATAGTCCACCGGGACCACGATCACAAAAACAACGATAGCGATGATCATTCCCCATGGCAGAATCCACTTGTTTTCTTTTATTTCATCGACATTGCTCCTTACTGTTTTCCTGCCGGTGTCTACCTTGTATTCAAATAAGATATTCTCTTTTCTTTTCTTTGTGCTTTGATATCTGTACGTCTGTCGCTTTGAAATGCTGTTGTATGTAACAATCTATTGTCGTGTCGGAACTGAATATCATCATTGTGACTCTACGAGAAAGCTGTACATCTGATGAACAGAGACCTGAGCTTAGACTATAAGTAGAGAGTAGAGATGCAGTACGTCGAGCAACGGAAGAAAAGAAAGCATATTCCAAATCACGGTTGAGCTGCCAAATGCAAAGCGACCAACATTGTCGGAGATGCTGGTACTACGAGCGAGACAGACAGCACGTCACGAACATCTTTTCTTCGCTAATCATGAACAGTCGTGCAGCCTTGTGATGCGATAGAGATCTGCCGTAACCAGGGCTCCGGTCTTTCAATCTGAGAAATTCGATCCAATGAAGAACCTAATGGATATATGCTCATGAGAAAACGGGAGTACGAAAGAAAAGGATTGTACCATACTAAGTGCTATCCTCGTCGGCTTGAAGTGAACTGCATGGCCTCGTCTCGCCCGAGCGTATTGTGCAGTGATTAAACCTTCCCGAGCAAATGGGCGATCGGTGCGATAATTCCAGCAGAACATTTCACTGTATCCTTTTTGCTATTCGGTGGGTTCTCCGAGTCGTGCCAACTTTCGTTTCTCCTTTTCCTCTATCTCATCGGCCTCTGTGTTCCCTGCGCGCATCCGATCCACATTTTCAAATCCTTCAATCCTCTTGAATCGTCGACCGAAGAATGGAGTTTCGCAGACGACAAGAATCGATGAAGAGAAAGGATTGACCAGGTGAAGAGATGAGCGACGAAGGGTCTTTTCTAAGTAAATTCGATACTTGAAACTTAAGCGCTAAGCGCTAAGCCTCCACGGTTGAAGTGAGCGGAACTTCCTGGAGCAGGTGATGTCCTGAGTCCTGACATGCATGGTCCTGGCGTGTGGTGGCACAAGCGTAGGCGGGGTAACATGATACAGTATTGAAAATCGGGAAGGGATAGAGTCAGGGTCTGCTGGCGAGTCAACGAAAAGGATGGAATGAGAACTTCTTCTCAGGAATGATTAATGATTGATGAAGCATGATGTTGTGGTGGTAGCGGAGACTTGAACAGCGGGTAAGCATGAGCAGAGATACCGTTCCACTCCAAATATCCTCCCCGCCCTCCTTTATTTCCCTTCTCTATTTTCAAGTCTCCATCTCTGTCCATCATTCGTCGTCAGAGCTTGTGCCTCAGTGTGTCCTACCGGTCCATGACAAGCGATAGAGACTCTGGGGTATCATGTGTGGCCGTGGCGGGTACTTGAGAATTCGTAAAAAGGTGCCTTCTTGGACACATAGATGTGAGACAGCACGAGGCGGGATAGTCTATCACCATCGGGGTACGATGGGATTAGTAATAGATGAGCAGCAAGTTATGTATGCCTTGCGGCCACTGCCTGCCCCGAGACTAGCACTGGCAGTGGTTGCGCACGGCTCAGATACATAACGCGTGACGCGTGACATTGAAGTCAGTTTTGAGAAGCTTGGCAGGCTAAACATCGACACCAACATCGGTTCCTTCCCCGCATACTTTTCGAGAAAAATACCGAGCACTCCGAGTCCCAAGAGGTTTCTTAGACTTGCGTGTAAGTCAGCGAATGATATACTATGGGAAACGTTTTATAACGTAAGCACTGTCCCGGCTACCCATAGAAGGAATCGCCGTTGATGTGTCCAATGGGTCCGTAGGGGTCACTATTTTCTCGTGCCTCGGGGACGGCCTTGTTACTGTATATGGATTTCCTCGGCTAAGTATGCTTCTGCCCGATTCATCAGATCAATGCGATATAGTTTCCGAATTATCCTCCACAGCTATCTGGACCATTAAAATGCGCTGATATGAACTCCAACTGCCATCCCATTCTCACATCTCTCTCTCGACAACAGCGCTCCTCCAATGTCTTCAGCCTTCCTACCGTCTCGAGGACAGTGCACCCAGGTCGCTGACAACATCCAACACTGTCAGTGTCCATGGTTCACGTCGACCCTGGTGGATCAGGTAGGCTCACACCTGCTTCACCCGTATTCACCTACATATGTTCTCCCAGTCCGTCTGCATTAGTTGTGGGCACGGTATTCACGCGCATGTCGACTACGTTTCGATGGTTGTCCATCATCATCCCCCAACTCAATGTGTCGCCTATGTACAAAAGGTATGCTGCTCGACACTCTGCACCGTAGCTTGAACTTATGCAGCCTACGTGATAGACGCCTCTAGCACAACGTTGCACCTGTGAAGCTCAGCTTTTTGACCACGTCGCTGTCAACAACTCGTACCGTTCTGTAGAGCCATGGAATGTTTTGGATTATTTCCAGGACAGCAATATCCCTTCTTCTAACTCGAGTCTCTATTCCCACGATGCCAATGGTTCATTCGCTCCGAACACCGTGGTTTTTTCAGCCACAGATTCTGACACCGCCATCCTTTCTCACGACGCGAGCCTTATGCCAGTCGCATCGGCGTCTATTTTATTCCCTGGTCTCCGTCACGTATCCAGCCCTTCCAGCAATGCGGAGAACATACCCTTTACTTCCACCGGCATTTCCTCTCCTTCGTCTGGTAGTAGTGCTTCATCCAGTATCCAACCGGATATCGCTGAGGCCCAAGCATATAACCCATACGGTTATTTCACTCAACATCCGGATTATTTCACGAACAACTCCTATGCTCGTCAGCCAAGCGGAGACGCGACGAGTCTCGAATACCAGGATTATTCGTATCTAGTGTATCATCTGGCGTCTGACACCTAGGTTTGGTCTGTGCCCGCGACGGTATCCACATCCTTGTACGTGCTTGTTTTCTTCACCCCAATCTTCTGCACGCTCATATCCTGTCTCCTCCCTATGTTTTATCTTTATATTGACTATGTCGACACTGCAGTTATCAGGCGCATGATCCACATTCTACCTATGCGTTGCACGCGCCTTTACTCTCCCTTTCCTACTCAGCTCTTCTCTTCACTAGTCGTTATTGCAATGTTTTTGCTCAGGATAGCAGGCTTCGATGTCCTAAATTTCACATTTTGGCCAGAACTATAGAGATTGTTGGTTTTGGATGTGTTGTGTCTCTTTATCCTCTTCCGTGTTGTACTTTTCAATCCTTCTGCTGGGTGTTTATTGGTTATTCTTTCCTATCTGAATATGCTGTCAAATCTTCTGCTTTCGTGTCCGATACATATTTATCGCTTCGGGTTGCTATGATTGGTCTGTCTCTAATATTTAATATTTTGAAATTGCTTTGTAATTATTAACACCCTTGATGGGCACGTTCAATAGTAATGGGTTTAATTTTTTATCAACGGGGTTCCCCAAGACATCGTACAGAACACGAGCCTTTTCTTCTAGGGCATTTACAGTGTCGATCCTTAAATCAACCTTAAATTCGGGGCTCAGGAATGGTCTTGAGCCAATCTTGAGCTCTTCATAACTCACACCATTGCCCCAGATTGCCCCACTTTCCTCAAGTCTCGTGACGAGAATTGGACCATGTACTTATACAGTAGAGGTATTTCGGCATTCACCAAGTATGCCAGTTTATTTTAAGTATAATTAGTTTGTCGTGCAGATCCAATCTCGGCAAATTCCGACAAGTTCCTGTTTGTCCTTGAAATTTACCGGCTCTTTCAAACGCCTTCGCCATATTGATGTTTCTACCGCCTGTGCCAAGATTACCGAACTGACAGACCATATACCACAGCACCCTCTTGATGGCCTGGATGCATACTGATGACATATCTGCCGGTGCTCTATCCGAGTCACTTCACTTCTTTTTCCGCAGACAAGTTAGAGCGCCCAACTCCAGCGCTTTGGGGAATAACCTTTTCAACAACAGCATTTCATCAGGAGGTTCTGTTATACATGTCGGCGCTTCTGACGACCTCAAGCGCTCAAGTGCTTGATCTTTATGCCCAATATCAACACATTCGTTGATTATCTAGACATCCTTCCGTTTCCGACAATTCAAGCTCATGCTAAAGATGCCATTTTCCTTTCGCTACAGCACAGCCTATGAAATGGAGTCGGCAGCAGGAAATCAAACAATTGCCGCTGAAGTGATGGTTGGCTAAAATAAGCCCTAGAGGAGCAAAGTCTCGAGGGCCCGACTCCAGTCGAAGGAAAGGATACTAGCTTGTAGTCTTCAACTCAAGGTAGTCTTTTTATCACCCCCCACTTCCGACTAGCTACTGATTAGGCATGAAAGGTCTTTCTATGATCACTATTTGTATTCGTCAATTCATGAGTACCCTAACTAGAGATGGAAGGACTGTTCGATGTCAACAAATGCAACAGTGCGAAATCATATCCTACCCAGCATTAAATCGGTATCTCTCAAGAGCGAGACAATCGCTAAAGGCTCGCCACTTGTGTCCGGTGCATCTTTTCTGAACAACAGTATGGATCACGGGTTTGAGTTGAATTCTCTACATCTTATCCCATTCATTCCCTATATGCACAAGGAGCTGCTGGATGACCTTCTTTTTTCGGCAGGCCAGTTTCTCTAGGTAGGTCGGACGTGCCTGGAGAAGTTGTTTGAAGCGGGATGCTACCCCGATCCTCGCCTCAATCCTTTCCGCCTTTGGGCTCATCATCTATTCGCAGACAGCTTTAGTGACGTGTTGCGCTGTACAGCACGTGGAATCATGGGAGGACAGCTGCAGCGAACGATGGGCACTAGCATGATCCCGGACTAATATACGGGATCTATCTATAGGTGGTGTTTACATGCTTAATAGTCCGCGCCTACATTCAACACAAAGATAGGTGCTCCATCAAATTTCGTTTGGCGCTGGTGGTGGAAACCCTATCTGAGTTGTTTCCCAGAAATAACTATAAAGAAGGCCAAGATGAATCATGAAGGACAACCTCCACTGCCTTCTCTCCTGCTATTCTCACTGGTCACTAGTGTCTCGCCCTCGATGTCCTCAACAGCCCCACTTCCGATCAGGGAACGATGCGTTGACGCTGGCAGTGTTTTCTGTCAGTGTTCACGCTTTACTCCCTATCGAGACGAATCACAGTGGCATACTCTAGACCAGGTGCATAAACTTCACTGCCTTATATCTTATGTATACCTGCTCACTGGACCTTCTAGTCCCGCTGTATTTGCGGCCATGGCATTCACGCCCATGCCGACTACCTCTCCCCCGTTGTCCACCAGTGTCCTGCCACTTGCTGTGTGGCCTTCGTTCAAAAGGTACTCTCGTCAGTCATCATATCAGGAGGAAAACTAAAGCAAACTGGTCGATCCAGACACCCCAGACCCAGGAATGCACGTGCACCGCGCTCCTCGTGGATCACAAGGCTGTTGTGAACTTGTACCGCATAGCCCCTGCCATCACCAATAACTGGGAACCTTATGTAGGCACTTCCCAGAGCATCGTACCCTCATATAGTATGAATGCGAGCAATCCTGTCATCCCTATTTCATCACCTAACACCGCTGGTGCCCTTCTACACATTCAACCAGTTTCCGCTCAGGCGGAAAATGTTGGTTTTGTTACGCATCATCTCCAGGGACTTGCGCCAGATAGCATTACGCCAAATGCGACTTTCAGTAACCATCCGGATGCCGTTTACGATACGACACCTAATGCTGGAGTGTGGACGTGGTCGTACACGTAGCTGTCGATATTTCTCGGCATGGCTACTGTTCTGCCAGGTTCTCCTCTTCCTTTACTCGGTAAGAATCTGTTATTGTAACCCTCTTTCATCGTTATATCATCGAGATGGATCTCATGGGAGGTTGTCATGGTCTTTTTCCATTATGCTTGCTGCCTGTTGATTGGGTATACGTTATGAATATCGGTTTCATCGTTTCTCGAATTCTTCTATCATATTATCGCTTTGTTTTGTACTTGCTTTGAGAATTGATATATATATTTATGCTATCAGAGTATTAAGCGGCATGAACAAAGGCGTTCATCAAGTACTTGTACTCATCAGTTAGTTTGCCGGATCACTAATACATCAATGATACTCGCCTGATATATGCTAAGGCTTCGGAATCATAAACGGCCTCGAACTTGGACCAGCGGATCGAGATATAAACATGCAAGTAGCATCTCTGACGGTAAATGAGTGTGCTCCAAAAGCTGGGTCAGGTCGGTTAGAGCAGATTTCCTGCGAATACTTCCCTGTTGATTTATTTCTGACGGCTAATGGTACCAGGGCAGAGTTCGTCAGAGGGAGTTTGGATCGTCCGCAGAGGCACATCCATAGACCAGCATATCATCAATCAGATATCATGTGTATAAGTTGATGACAATCCCGGGAAAGAGTGCCAAACAAATAGTGAAGGAACCAAATGACCGTGATTAAAATCTGCAGCTTCAGACCCCTTTGGTGTGGGTTAGAAGGTCACGGTCGATAGGCTAGGGATTAACCTAAGTGGAGCGAGAAGGTTGTTGAGAAGGGATGTTGAAAGCGCTGATGAATGGTTTTGGATGATAGTGTGGTTGAGATCACACAGGATCAAGTGTGCGTAGAAAGGATCCAGGAAACGCGTTGGCGACGTTGCCTGGTTTGTGTGAACAAAGAAAACATTCAGAAGCATGTGGTCCAGACAGAGATGAGTGTAAGATCTCTCCAAGCTTCCCCATCCAACCTCGAAATTTCCGTGATGCATCGCCCGTAAACAACAGCAGGCAGTATTTGACCCCTTCATACCCGATAATGAGAATGCCCTGGGCCTGGATGGTGTTCCTGTTAGGATCGTGCCAATAGGATTGCGGCAGTAAGTGCACATAGCAGAATGCCGCGGGATGCGTTGGGCGTAGGCGAAGCTATTAGCAATGTCACCCCTGAGCTGAAGCCCTAAGATGGATACGGACGGAAGTCCGCAGAGTGGCAGAGACGAGGTAAAAGATAAGTCCAACGGATCGGAGTTCCGCGGACTGGAGAATGAGAGTTTAGACTTAGAGTCAGAGAGAGAGAGATTGGGCTGAACCAAGTTGATATTCGAACTGAGTATCTACAGTGTAATTCTAAGGCTTATATACTAGTTAGGAGTCCGATCTAGTTCCTACTCGGAGTGGTCTACATTCTAGGGTTGTCGGAGGATGTATTCTACCGGTCGGTAGCCGATGGGGTCCGATGACATGTTCGCTACCGATGTCGGGCTATTGATAAATTGTAATGGAGAAGTTAAATATAAAAAGGAATATGAAATGGAATATGAAATAGAAACTGGGAATCGGAATCCGTAGGATTCCGGGCTGTGGTTTGTTGGATTGAGTGGAAGTGGGGTTTCCGTCGGCATGCTCGTTACAGTATCCCCCCCTTAGCGTTCTTGCCCTCAAGGACGCAGATCCCGATGGCCGGGTGTGACTGCGTGGAATTTTTTCAGGTTGGTCACGTGGCTTTTCACCTCTTAGCTTTCTACCACCACCATCTCCTCTATTTTCTGAATTTCGTCCTCGTCGTTCGTCATGTCGTCAACCATCGAGTACCGTGTTTCCGTGATGCCCGAACCGTACGAGCCTGCCCCGACGCCCGAAGATATTCGGCCTGAAGACCTGGAAGCCTTTTATGACGAGCGGGACGCCGCGGAGAAGGCTAGGGAGGATGCCACGGAGGCTCATGAGGCCTGGAAAGCGCAGAAAACAAAAGGAGGAAAAGAGGCGGGCTCGGAGTTGGAACGGCGAGAGAAAAAATTGGGCAGGAGAGGAAGGTGCGGAGGCCAAAGCAAGGAAGGAGAGGGAGGAGCGGGAGGCTGCGGAGAAGAAACGTCAAGAGGAGGCAGAGGCTAAGGCAAAGGCAGAGGTGGCCGCTGCGGAGCAGCGGAGGTTGGAAGAGGAGGCCAGGGCCTTGGAGGAAGCTAGCAAGGCCACGGAGGCGGAGAAGGAGAAGGAAGATGGGAATGAGGGGAGCAAGGTGGGGTAGCGGGTCCGACGGAGATGACGCGGGAGAAGGCCCGAAGGAGAAGGCGTTGAGAAAATTGGTAAAGCAGAGGAAGGATAGGAAGGGTAAGGGCAAGGACCGATTCGGAGGCCGTGGATGTTTGAGG